>NC_066564.1:5735999-5753499 GCF_024679095.1 Eriocheir sinensis
AAGGAAAAGGAGAAAAAGAAGAAGGAGAAAGAGAAAAAGAAAAGGAGGAGAAGGATAAAAGGGAGAAAAAAGGATTACCAAGAAGCACTAAAGAGAGGAGGAAAAGAAGAAGGAAAAGAAGAAGGAGGAGGAGGAGGAGGAGGAGGAAGATAACAAGGAGAGAAAAATATTGCCAAGTACTTTAACTCATCCTCACTTATCCTCCTCCTCCTCTTCTTCCTCCTCCTCCTCCTTCCTTTAATAACAAGATCCTAACATTCCCTTAACTCGTACTCATGTTGAGCGCCTTTTAAACACCCTTCATTTTTCCTTCCCCCCTTCACCCCCCCCCCTCCCCCTCGCCCCCCTTCGCACCCCCTCCCCCTCCCGCCTGATGCCCTTTTCAAAACTTTCATCTGTCGGCGTCTGTTGAAAAGTTTGTTTGCAGGAGGGAATTTTTTTTTTGCTTTTCTTTTTTTGTGTGTGGAATGGCTGTTTTATTTTTTTTGTTTGTTTTTTGTTTTGTTTCTCGTTTTTCGTCATTTTTTTTTGTTAAGCTGAAAGAGTAAGTAAGTAAATGTATAAATGAAAAAAAATATTTATAATAAAGTCATGAATAAATTTAGTTTGAGATTCTCTTTTGCAGCAGAAGTTTTATTTTTTTTTATTTTATGTTTGTTTATTTTATTTTATCTCATTATTTTATTATTTTTTATAGCGTGAAATGACTGCTTTCCTTTTTTTCTTCTTTTTTTGGACGAGTAATAAAAATCTATAATGAAATAAAAACACGAGTAAAGTTTTGGAGTTTGTCGTTTTCATCTTTATTTATCATTCTTGTGTTTTTTTCCCTTTTTTTCAAGTTGGCTGAGTAATAAAAAATAAATAAACATAAACACGAGTAAAGTTTTAGCTAAAGATTTCCCGTTTTTTATTTTTATTTATATTTATGAGTGCGTGGAATTCTTGTTTTATTTTCAAGTTCAACAGAAAAAACTTATATTTATCTAACTTTGTATATCTTCTTCCTCCTCCTCCTCCTCCTCCTCCATTTCTTTCTCCTCTTTCTTCTTCTTTTCCTTCTCCTCCTTAGAGCAAACAATGAATAAAAAAATGAATAAAGTTTGAGATTTTACAGAAGTTTCATTTTTTTCATTTTCTTAATTTTACTTTATTTCTTATTCTTTTTCTTTGTTTTCTTTTCGATTATTTCTCTCTACATGAAAAAGATAAGATCGTGAATAAAGTTTGAAATTTTACAGGTTTCATTTTTTTATTTTGTTAATTTTACTGTATTTATTATTATTATTTTTTTTTCTCTCTACATAAAAAAAAAGATCATGAATAGAGTTTGAGATTTTACAGAAGTTTTATTTTCTTTTATGTTCATTTTACTTTTTTTATTTTATTTTTATTTTCTTTTATTTCTCTCTAATGAAAAAAAAAAATCATGAATAAAGTTTGAGATTTTACAAAAGTTTTATTTTCTTTTATGTTCATTTTACTTTATTTTCTAACTTTAACTTTTTTTTTCCCTTTTTCTAGTTATTTTTGTTTTCCTTCTTCATTCTCTAACTCTCTTACCTTCTCCTCTTTATTGTCATTTCTCCTTTCCTTCTTCATTTACCATTATTCTCTTTCGTTGCTTCTCTTTCTCTATCCATTTCTAGTGTTTTTTCTTCTTCCTTCTCTTTTTCTCCTTTCCTTCTTTCCGCTTTCTTTCTTCCGTTTTCTTTCTCTTTCTGCTTTCCCATTTTTCTAGTTATTTTTTACCTTATCTTTTCTGTCTTTCATTTGCCTTCACGTTTATGATTCTTCCTTTCTCTATATTTTCCCTCCTCCTCCTCCTCTTCCTCTCAACACACACACACACACACACACACACACACACACACACACACACACACACACACACACACACACCAGTCTTCCTTCCTTCCTTTCCCTCCCCCTTCATTCCTTCCCTCCCTCCCCCCCTCTTCTTTCCTTCCCACTCTTCCCCTTCTTCCTTCCTTCCTTCCTTCCCTCCCTCCTTTCCCCTCCTCCTCCTTTGCCTTCCTTCCCTCCCTTCCCCTCCCCATTCTATCCTTCCCTCCCTCCCCTCCTCTTCATTCCTTCCCTTCCTTCCCCTCCTCCTCCTCCCTCCTCCTTCCCTCCATCTCTCTCTTTCGCTACACTTTCATTCCTCGCCCGTTTACGCTAATTTCTTTCCCTCCCTTAGTAGTCATTCCATCCTCGCGCCGCCACGCCACGCCGCCGCCGCCACGCCAAGCCGCCATCCCCACCTCCTTCTCCTCCTCCTCCTCTCCTCTTCCTCCTCTTCCTCCTCCTCCTCCGCCGCCGTGATTTACACT
This sequence comes from Eriocheir sinensis, assembly GCF_024679095.1. Taxonomy (NCBI): domain Eukaryota; kingdom Metazoa; phylum Arthropoda; class Malacostraca; order Decapoda; family Varunidae; genus Eriocheir; species Eriocheir sinensis. The sequence continues at coordinate 5,738,333 of NC_066564.1, forward strand.
TCACGTTTGTAATTTTTTGGACATGCAATCTTGGAGAGATTTTATCTACAATAATTTGCCAGATTTACACTCCGGAGGGAAGGAGGAGGAAGGGAGAATGAGGAAGAAAGGAGGAGGAGGAGGAGGAGGAGGAGGAGGAGGAGGGAGACGAGTAAATGGAGAGTCTGAGAAGAAAATGGAATGGAAAACGAGAAAGACATGGAAAGAGAAGAGGAGGAGGAGGAAGAGGAGAGGAGGAGGAGGAGGAGGAGGAGGATACAAGAAAGTAAATATTGAGGAGAGAAGATATGGAGGAGAGAGGAAGGTGAAAGGAAGGAATTGGAAAGGGACAAGAAGAGAGAGAGAGAGAGAGAGAGAGAGAGAGAGAGAGAGAGAGAGAGAGTAAAAGCAAGAACAGATAAGGGAAGGGAAACGGATGGGAAAATAGGAAGGGAGAGAGAGAGAGAGAGAGAGAGAGAGAGAGAGAGAGAGAGAGAGAGAGAGAGAGAGAGAGAGAGAGAGAGAGAGAGAAAGGGAATAGAATACACACACAGTTAAAGGAGAAGAAACAGTAAAAGGAGGAAAATAAAGAAAAGAAAAAAGAGATAAGGAAAAAAATATGATGAAAATTAATAATAATAAAAAAAAATCATGACTCGGAGAAAACTTGAGAAAATAAAATGAAAGAAATAGAGAATAAAGGAGAAAGGGAAGAAAGGGAGAAGAGAAGAAGAAAGGGAAGGAGAAACGAGGGACAAAGAAGAAAAAGGGAAGGAAAGAAAGAGGAGGAAGGAAGGAAAATGGAAGAAAGAAAAGAAAAGAAGAACAAAAGAAGAAAGGAGGAAAAATAAGGAAAGAAGTTGAGGAATGAAAATGGATAGGAAGGAGAAAAGGAAGGAGAAAGACAAAGAAAGGAAAGAGAAGAGAACGAATCAGAGGAACAGAGAGAAACGAGAGAACAGAGAAGAACATTTAAGAACATAGGAAACGGAAGAAGGAAGGAAGGAAGGAAGAAAAGGAAAAATAGCAGGAAAAAGGAAAGATGAGGAGAAAGCAAGGAAAACAAAAACAAATAAAAGGTAAAATAAAAAAGGAAGAAGGAAAATTAAATGAATGAATGAAATATGGAAGGAAGGAAGGAAGGAGGGAAGGAAGGAAAGGAGAATAGGGGAAGGAAAATGAAAGGAGAAATAAAAAAAGATGAGGAGAAAGAAAGGAAAGAGGAAAGAAATATAAACGACAATGAATGAATGAAAGGAGAAAGGAAGAGAAGAAGGAAGGAAGGAAGGAAGAAAAAAAGAGGAGAAGGAAAAGACAAGGAAAATAAGGAGAAAAAAGTAACAGGAAATATAAAATCAATCAAGGAAGGAAAATAAAGAATGAAAAGAAGAAAGGAAGGAAGGAAAGAAGGAAGAAGAGGAGGAGGAGGAAGGCAAGGAAGACAAGGTCCCTTCTACACAACCTCATCTTCCCTTCCTCATTATTTGCTTCTCAGTAATAACAATGATACAGGAGGAAGAGGAGGAGGAGGAGGAGGAGGAGGAGGAGGAGGTCTTATTTCTCTCGTGTCTAACCTTCCCTTCTACCATATGAGGCAAGAAAGACCTAAACCAACTCTCTCTCTCTCTCTCTCTCTCTCTCTCTCTCTCTCTCTCTCTCTCTCTCTCTCTCTCTCTCTCTCTCATCACCCTCCCTCCCCTCATGTTCTATTTTACTTGATTTCCTCTTGCCCTTTGTCCATTTCCCCATTCCTCCTCCTCCTCCTCCTCCTCCTCCTCCTCCTCTACATTCTCTTTCCGTAATTCCTCGGCTTCGTGTCTCCGCTTGAAGAAACTTGCCCAATAAAACAGGCAGAGTCTAATAGCTTTCACCATCCTCCATTCTCTTGCTATAACTCCTGGCGGGGAGGAAGAGGAGGAGGAGGAGGAGGAGGAAGAGGGGGAAGAGGAAGAGAGGGTGGGTGGGAGGGTATTGGAAGGGAAGCAGGAGAGAGGAGAGAGGAAAGGAGGGTTAGAAAGGGGAGGAGAAGGGAAGGGAAGAGAGGAAGTGAAGGAGAGAAAGGGGGAATAAGGGAGAGGAAGAAGAGGAGGAGGAGGAGTAGGAGGAGGAGAAGGAGGAGGAGAGGAAGGAAGAGTGGGGGTGGAAGGGGGAGGATTGGAAGGAAGAGAGAAGGAGATGGAGGGGATGAGGACGGGTGGAGGGAAAGGAGGAGGAGGAGGAGGAAGAAGGAGGGGGAGGAGGAGGAGGAGTGGAAGGAAGAGAGAAGGAGATAGAGGGATGTGGATGTCCTACTAATGTATCCTCCTCCTCCTCCTCCTCCTCCTTCTCCTCCTCCTCTTCCTCTTCCTCTTATTTCTCCTCCTCTTTTACTGTTTCTCCGTGACGGTTTTCTGCAAGTTTTTCCTCTTACACATTTTCTCACTCTCTCTCTCTCTCTCTCTTTTTTTTTTTTACTATTAATGCGAAAAAGAATCATAATCGACTCTCTCTCTCTCTCTCTCTCTCTCTCTCTCTCTCTCTCTCTCTCTCTCTCTCTCTCTCTCTCTCTCTCTGACAAAACAACAACAACAACAACAACAATAACAATAATAGAAAAAAAAGGAGGAAAGAAAAGAAAAGAGGAGGAAAAGAAATGGAGGAAAAAAAAAAACTACTCTTTGTATTACCTTCATTTACATTTATAAGCTCCTCCTCCTCCTCCTCCTCCTCCTCTTCTTCCTCCTCCTCCTCCTCCTCCTCCTCCTCTTATCTGGACATACAGGGGCAAAGTCCGCGCCTTGCCAGATTAAACTCCCCCCCGCCCCCCTTCCGCCCCCCTTTAAAGATGGCGAAAGGGGAGCAGAGGGAAGGGGGAAGGGGGGGTGGAAGCAAGGGAGGGATAGGTAAGGCTTGGTGTAGGTAAGGGAGGAGAAAGGAGAGAGAAAAGGGAGAAGAAGAGGAGAAAAAGGGAGAACGGAGAAAAAAAGGGAGGAGGAGAAAGGAGAGAAAAAGGGAGATGAGGAAGAAAAGAGAAAAGGAGAAAGGGAGATGAAAGTGCCAGGGAGAAAGAGAAGAAGAAAGGGAGGAGGAGGATGAAGGTGATGAAGGGAGGAAGAGAGAGAGAGAGAGAGAAGAGAGAGAGAGAGAGAGAGAGAGAGAGAGAGAGAGAGAGAAGAAGAGAGAGAGAGAGAGAGAGAGAGAGAGAATTAATGGAGGAGATGATGATGAAAGGAAGGAAGGAATAAGCGAGGAAGGGACGGATGATGAAGGAGAAGAAGAGGAGGAGGAGGAGGAGGAGGAGGAGGAGGAGGAAGAGTGAGGGAAGGAAAGGTAAAACTATATATTAATCTTATGAAAAATATATTAAAAAAAATGTATATCCTCCATACCTAAAAATATCTTCCCCTCTTCCTTCCTCTTCCTCTCTTCTCCTCTTCTTCCTTTCTCCCTCCTTCCTCTCCTTTCTCTTTTTTTTCCCTACTCCTTCCTTCTTCCCCTTTATCTTCCCTCTCTTCTTCCTCCTTTTATCCTGTACCTTCTTCCTCTTCCTCTCTTCTTACCTCCTCCTCCTCCTTCTCCTCTTCAGCCTTTCTCCCTCCTTCCTCTTCTTTTCTCTTTTTTTTCCCTACCTACCCCTTCCTCCTTCCCCTTTACCTCTCTCTTCTCCTCTCTCTCTTCTTCTCTCCTTCTCTCTTTTTCCTCCTTTTATCCTGTACCTTCTCTCCTCTTTTCTCTCCCTCTCTTTCTCCTCCTTCCTTCCTCTTCTTCCCTCCTCATCCATACATTCCTTCCTCCTCCTTTCCCCATACCTTTCCTCTCCTCTTCCTCCTTCCCTCTTCCCTTCTCTTCCCCATCCTCCTCTCTTTCCTTTCTCCTTTTCTCTTCCTCCTTTCATCCCTCCCTCCTCGCTTCCTCCTACCTATCCTCTACTCTTCTCCCTGTTCTTCTCTCCCCCACCCACCCCTCTCTTCCCTCCCCATTCTTCCTCCACTCTCCCTCCTTTCTCTCCTTTCTTCTTTCTCCTTATAGTATCTCCTTCCTCTTTTTCCTTTCTTCCTCCTCCTCTCCTCCCTACCCTCCTCCTCCTCTTCCTCCTCCTTGGTAGCCCCCTCCTCCTTGCCCTCCCCCTCCTCCTCCTCTCTAGAAAATTTCCCTCTCTTTCTAATCACACTCAAATCAGGCGGGCCGGCGGCGGCGGCATAACAGTTTTAACAATTACGGGACCAGGTGAGAGTCGGGCAGGTAGGCTCACAGGTAGGCAGGTAAGGTGGGTAAGGTAAGGTAGGCTGACCCCCCCCTCCCCTCTCCCCCCTTCCCCTCCGCCACTTTCCCCTTCCCTGGTCTTGGGGTCTTTCCTTTGCAATTACATTATGGAAAAACAACGTTAAAATCTCTGCTTCCTTTACTACTATTACCATTACTACTACTACTACTACTACTACTACTACTACTACTACTACTACTGTCTTCTGCCTCCTTTCCCCCCCCCCATCCTCCTTCCCTTTCCTTCCTTCTTCCTCCTTCTAGTTGGTGAAGAGTTGATGAAGCGGGGAAGAGGGAGAGAAAGGGAGGAGAAGGAATAGGAAGGGAAGGAGAAGAGGATGATGGAAGAGAAGTTAGAAGAGAAGAAGAGAGAAAATAGTCTTGTCCTCCTCTTCCTCTTCTTCTTCCTCCTCCTCCTCCTTCCCTTTATTTGCGTTCCCCTCCCTTTCACTTTTTATAATTACCCTTATTTTCCTTCCCTCCCTCCCTTCCTCTTCCTTTCCCTTCTCTTCCCTTAACTGCTTCCTCTCTTACTGTCTCCTCTCCCTCCCTTTCCCTTCTTCTTCCATCTTCTTCCCTTTACTCCCTTTTAATCACTCCCTTTCTTCCGTGTCATTTTCTCTCCTCTCTCCTTTTATCTTCCACTTCCTTCCTTCTGTGCTTTTTCTGTCTCCTTTCTTTTTTTCTTTCTTTTGCTCCCTTTTTCATTTTCTTCCTTCTTCTCCTTCGTCCTCTTCTTAATTTTCTACCTTTTTCATCTCTATCTTTATCTCCTTTTCTTACTTCCTATTTCATTTATTTGTTATTCTCTTCAATCTTATCTTATCAATCTTTCTTTTTTCTCTTCGTTTATTTTATCTATCTCTTCCTTCTTCCTTTATCGTACATTCCTTTCCATATTTCCTATTCCCTTTTCCTTCTTCATTCTATTTAACATATTCTTTTTCTTCCTATCCTTATTTACATTTCCGTTTCCTCTTTATCCTCATTCTTTTAACTTTCCCTTTTCATTTCTTTATCTTGTCTACCTTTTCTGGATCTTCATTCATTTGGTTTTCCTTTCATCTAGTCCTCCTTTTCCTCCTCCTCCTCCTCCTCCCTTTCCTTCTCTCCTCCCCTTTATCCTCATTCTATTAGCTTTCCCTTTTCACTTCTTAATCTTATCTATCTTTCCTGGACCTTCATTCATTTGATTTTCCATTCATCCACTCCTCCCTTTCCTCTTCTCTCCTTTCCACTTCTTCCTTTCCTTCCCTCCCTTTCCACTCTCCTTTATTTTCCTTATATTCCCTACCTTTTCATTTTTCTTTTTTCCTTTTCCTCTCATTCATTATCTTACTTATCTTTCCTATTCCTTTCATCCACTCCTCCCTTTCTTCTTCTCCTCTCCCTTCCGCTTCTTCCTTTCCTTCTCTCCCCCTCCATTCTCCTTTCCTTTTCTTATGTTCCTTTCTTTTCATTTTCTTCTTTTTCTTTTCCCTTCATTCATTATCTTATTCACCCTTCCTATTCCTCCTATCTTCTTCCTATCATCCCTTCCTCCTCCTCCTCCTCCTCCTCATTATCTTCCTCCTTCCCGCTCATCCCTTAACGCTTTCTCTCCGCCCCCCTTAAACCCCCCTTGGAGACTCATGAAGCCCCCCTTAAGTGCACTCAAAAAAGGGGAGCGGGGGGGGGGGAGGAGGGGGGGAGGGGTGTGACAGGGGGGAGGAGGAGGAAGAAAGGGTGGAGAAAAAAAGAGAGGGAGGGGTGTTGAAAGAGGATGAGAGAGGGTGGGTGGGGGTGGGGGGTAAGGGGTAGGAGGGAGGGGGGGTAGGGGGGGGCTGAGTCAGGTGAAAAAAAAAAAAGATGACTTGATCCAAAATATATAAAGATGAGGAAGAGGGTTGGATTCTCTCTCTCTCTCTCTCTCTCTCTCTCTCTCTCTCTCTCTCTCTCTCTCTCTCTCTCTCTCTCTCTCTCTCTCTCTCTCTCTCTCTCTCTCTCTCTCTCTCTCTCTCTCTCTCTCTCTCTCTCTCTCTCTCTCTCTCTCTCTCTCTCTCTCTGTGTCTGTGTGCCTGTGTGTGTGTGTGTGTGTGTGTGTGTGTGTGTGTGTGTGTGTTCGTCTTCCCGGCTTTATATCATGAAAACAAACAACAACAACAGCAACAACAAAAAAAAGACAGATATACAAGGCGCCGTATTTCTAAAAGCCATTAACCAATTGGATTATGGGGGGCGATTATTTCATTTTGGGGGGCGGGGGGGGGGCACGTGGGGGGAGCGAGGGGGGAGGGGGTAAGGCGGAGGCGGCATGAACTCTCTCTCTCTCTCTCTCTCTCTCTCTCTCTCTCTCTCTCTCTCTCTCTCTCTCTCTCTCTCTCTCTCTCCCCTTCCCCCAGCACGAGTCTCTGGGCTTCTAAATGAGTGTAAAAAAAAGGGTCGTCGGGGCGCCCTCGGAGACGCTAACCACCGCCTAAGTGTTCCTCGGGGCGCGATTCACGGGGACGTCATAGTGCTGGGCCCCTCCTCCTCCTCCTCCTCCTCCTCCTCCTGCTCCTCTCGTTTTGTTCCTTCACCCCTACCTCCGCCATCACCTCTCCTCGTCCTCCTCCTTCTCTTCTTGTTCGTCTTAATGTTCCTATACTCCAATCGTCATCTCCAGTTTCTTCTTTTTCTTTCTGTTTTGTCGAATTTTCCGCCTTATCATCCTCCTCGTTTTGTTCCTTCACCCCTTCCTCCGCCATCACCAGCAGGCTCCTCCTCTTCCTCCGGCTCCTCTTCTTGTTCTTAATCGTTGCTTTTTGGGGGTCAGAGGTCAAAAGAACGTTCGTATCGAAGTGTTTTGATCTGCTGTGTATCCCTTTAAATGAGTCTCGGGTAGATTAAATCACTTGAGCTTTCTTTCTCGGTCATTCATTAATATTCTTTCTATCTATCTTTCTCTATCATTTTCTCCTCTCTCTCTCTCTCTCTCTCTCTCTCTCTCTCTCTCTCTCTCTCTCTCTCTCTCTCTCTCTCTCTCTCTCTCTCTCTCTCTCTCTCTCTCTCTCTCTCTCTCTCTCTCTCTCTCTCTCTCTCTCTCTCTCTCTCTCTCTCTCTCTCTCTCCCCGTGCATTAAGTGGGTGGGGGTCGTTTGCCGGCGGTCGTTCCATCCCTCACTTGCCTGCTAGATTCAATAGTTAATAAATCCCATTAATTAGCCTATGTAAGGTCATTAAGGACATCTCAGCCCATTACCTTCTGTCATTAACCTGCGGAATACATCTCCTCCGCAGCCTAATGCTCCGCCGCCGCCGCCTCTTCATCCTCCTCCTCCTCTTCCTCCTCCTCTTCTTCCTGCTCCTCCTTCGTCAGAGCCTTCGTCGTATACAAGAGTCGCCGAGACAGGTTGGGATCGTATCTCTCTCCCTCTCACCAAGTCTGGACCATGGGGTCTGTGTGGTCTGATTTTCTATGTAAATCTATGTAAATCTCTCTCTCTCTCTCTCTCTCTCTCTCTCTCTCTCTCTCTCTCTCTCTCTCTCTCTCTCTCTCTCTCTCTCTCTCTCTCTCTCTCTCGGTCGGTCACTAATTAATATCCTTTCTTTCTGTCTGTTTTCTCTATCATATTTATTTAATCTTGTTTCGTCTCTCTCTCTCTCTCTCTCTCTCTCTCTCTCTCTCTCTCTCTCTCTCTCTCTCTCTCTCTCTCTCTCTCTCTCTCTCTCTCTCTCTCTCTCTCTCTCTCTAATATAGAAGGACACGTAAGTAGGTGTTAATCGGGAGATAAGATGCTGGAGAGAGAAGAACACACACACACACACACACACACACACACACACACACAAAACCCCCCTCCCCTCCCCCCCCCACACACACATACAAACACAGACAAAAAAAAAAAATGGCAACTATACTCCAACCCCTTTTTTTTCCCTCCCTCCCCCCCTCCTCTCTCTCTCTTTCTCTCTCTTCTCTTGATTTTAAAAGTTTTTGATGCTTTAGCTAAACTGGCGCTGTAACGAGGCTATTATGCAGATATCTCGGGGGTTGCCTTCTTTCGCGGCCCACTTTATGAGACTCAAGCAGGGAGGGGGGGAGGGGGTGCAAGGGGCAAGGGGGAGGGGGGGGAGGATGCTGAGGGAGGGAGAGAGGGAATGAGAGAGGGAAGAAGGATGTTGAGGAGAGGCAAAGGGAGATGGGGAGAGAGATGCTGGAGATGGGGGAGGGGAGGGGGGAAAAGATGCTGAGGGATGGAGAGAGAAAAGAAGGATGAGGAGAGAGAAAGGGGGATGAGGAGAGAGATGCTGGAGAGGGGGGCGGGGGGGGGAAGGATGCTGATGGAGGGAGAGAGGGAGGAAGGATGTTGAGGAGACGCAAAGGGAGATGGGGAGAGAGATGTTGTAAAAGGGGAGGAAAGAAGGATGCTGGGGATGGGAGAGAAAGGAGGGGTACGGGAAGGAGGGGAAGGGGTAGATAGGAAAAGGAGAGGGAGAGGGGGTGAGAGGATGAGGGGGGTACTGATAAAGGGAGAGGGGAAAAAGGGAAGGGATAGTGGGATAGGGAGATGGGAATTGAGAGAGGGAAGAGATGGGAAGAAGGTAGGGAGATGAAAGAAGGAAGGGGAGGAGGATGCTGGGAGAGGGAAGGAGAGGGGAGATAAGGGAGGAAGGTTGGGAGGAGGATGCTGGGAGGGAGAGAGGGATAAAGGGAAGGTAAGGAAGGAAAAAGGTAGGGAGATGAAAGAGGGAGGGAAAGGAGGATGCTGGGAGAAGGAGGGAGAGGGAAGATAAGGGAGGAAGGTTGGGAGGAGGATGCTGGCAGGGAGAGAGGGATAAAGGAAAGGTAGGGAGATGAAAAGGGAGGAAAGGACTGAGGGATGCTAGGAAGGAAGGAGGGAGGGAGAGAGAGAAGAAGGGAGAAAAAAGGAGAAAAAGAAAAAGAAAGGGGAGAGGAGTGATGGATGCTGGAAAGATCTCTCTCTCTCTCTCTCTCTCTCTCTCTCTCTCTCTCTCTCTCTCTCTCTCTCTCTCTCTCTCTCTCTCTCTCTCTCTCTCTCTCTCTTTTATTACCTGTCTGTCTGTCATTGTTTATTAATTTCCATCGATTTCTGTTTTTTCTCTCTCTCTCTCTCTCTCTCTCTCTCTCTCTCTCTCTCTCTCTCTCTCTCTCTCTCTCTCTCTCTCTCTCTCTCTCTCTCTCTCTCTCTCTCTCTCTCTCTCTCTCTCTCATTGTTTTTAATTTCCATCTCTTTCTCTCTCTCTCTCTCTCTCTCTCTCTCTCTAATCATTCTCTCTCTCTCTCTCTCTCTCTCTCCCCCTCGCCTTTTCCAATCCCTAATCTCATTTCTTTGCGCGTAACATAATCACCATTCGTCGCTATTTAAAGGGGAAAAAAGGAAAAAAAAACCACAGGGAGACTCGCCCCCCCTCCCTACCCCCCCCCCCGGAACTCTTTTATACGCCCGGGCCTTCGGAAGTTTAAAAAAAAAAAGTGATTCTCCAGTAAAAGTTGGATATAAGATTGTTTCCCGGGCTGCTCTCTCTCTCTCTCTCTCGCTCTCGCTCTCTCTCTCTCTCTCTCTCTCTCTCTCTCTCTCTCTCTCTCTCTCTCTCTCTCTCTCTCTCTCTCGCTCTCTCTCTCTCTCAATCTCGCTTTAATCGTTCTTATCGTAGTTATCTAAATTCCATCTTGGACGTATCTTTCAATTCTTTTTCTTTCTTCCTTTTAGTCTCTCTCTCTCTCTCTCTCTCTCTCTCTCTCTCTCTCTCTCTCTCTCTCTCTCTCTCTCTCTCTCTCTCTCTCTCTCTCTCTCTCTCTCTCTCTCTCTCTCTCTCTCTCTCTCTCTTGACGCCCTTTTCCATTCGCTATTAAATTCTTTCTTTCTTTTCTTTTTTTCGTGTTTTTTTTTTTGGTTCGTGTTTTGATATCTTGAATATTTATCGTTATTTCCTCTCTCTCTCTCTCTCTCTCTCTCTCTCTCTCTCTCTCTCTCTCTCTCTCTCTCTCTCTCTCTCTCTCTCTCTCTCTCTCTCTCTCTCTCTCTCTCTCTCTCTCTCTCTCTCTCTCTCTCTCTCTCTCCTTATCTTTTCATTTCCTCCTCCTTCCTTCCTTCCTTCCTTCCTTCGGTGCCTCGCTTTTCCATTTTCTTCTTTTTTTCTTTTCTTGATTTCGCTTTTTTTTTTAGTTTGTGAGACTTTATTTTTTCCATTTATTTACTATTTATTTTATTTTTTACTATATCTTTTTTTGTTATTTTTTATCTTATTTTTTCCCATTTATTGTTTTTTTTATGTGTGTGTGTGTGTGTGTGTGTGTGTGTGTGTGTGTGTGTGTGTGTGTGTGTGCACCGTTTGTTTCGAGGCTTACATGGACGGCGTGTACACATACCTTACGTACACAGATGGACTACTTATGACGGAGGAGGAGGAGGAGGAAGAAGAAATGAAGAAGAGGAAGAAGAGGAAGAAGAGGAAGAGGAGGAAGAGGAGTATACATAAACAGGAATAGAGAATGAGAAGGATATCGATGAAGAAAATATGGAAGAAGAGGAAGAGGAGGAGAAAGGGAGGTTGGAGAAGACGGAAGAGGAAGAGGAGGAAGAGGAAGAAGAAGAAGAGGAGGCAAAGCAATGTAAGGTTAAAGGAAAACAACGAAGAAGAAATACAATCATGCAAGACAAAAAAAAACAGGAGCAAAAAATTGAAAAGAAAATGTAGAAAAACAAAAGGAAGAGGAAGGGCAAGAAAGACCAAGACTCGGAGGACAAAAGTAAGAGGAGGAGGAAGAGGAGGAGGAAGAGGAGGAGGAGGAAAAGGAAGGAGAAAAAAAGAAAGCAGAGTAGAAGGACGGCAAGAAAGACCAAGACTCGGAGGAAAAAAGTAAGAGGAGGAGGAAGAGGAGGAGGAAGAGGAAGAGGAGGAGGAGGAAAAGGAAGGAGAAAAAAAAAGCAGAGTAGAAGGACGGCAAGAAAGACCAAGACTCGGAGGACAAAAGTAAGAGGAGGAGGAAGAGGAGGAAGAGGAGGAGGAGGAGGAGGAGGAGGAGGAGTAAGTTAAGGGTCCTGGGAGAGTCTTTACAGGGAGAGAAAGTTGGGTCACGCCGCCACACTTACAGGACCCCCCCCTCCCCCCTCCCCCCTCCTCCTCCCTTACTCCCCTTCCCCTCTCTCCCCTTTTCCTCCGACCCTTACTGACTCTACCCTCTCCCTCTCCCTTTCCTCTTTCCCCCCCTCCCATCCCCTCTCTCCTCACCCCTTTCCCCCTTCCCTGCCTACGCTTCCCCTCCCTTCCTCTTCCTCCCTCCCTGACCTCTTCCCCTCTTCCCCCTTCTCCTGCTCTCCATCCTTCTCTCCTCCTTCCCTTCTCCTTCCTTCCTCCCTGACCTCTTCCCCCTCCTTCTCTCCCCCCTCCCTTCCCTTTCCTCCCCTTTCCCTCCTACCCTTCCTGACCCTATCCAATTCCTCCTCCCAAACCACATCCTCTCGTTTCCCCCTCCTCCTCCTCCTCCCCCCCCCCTTTTTCGTTCCTACGCTTCCCTTTCCGAACTTTTTGATCACTTTCAACATAAAGGAATTCGGTTCATTTATGTAAAGGATCGCCGGCGTGTGCTTTTTTTTTTACTCTCTCTCTCTCTCTCTCTCTCTCTCTCTCTCTCTCTCTCTCTCTCTCTCTCTCTCTCTCTCTCTCTCTCTCTCTCTCTCTCTCTCTCTCACCTTCATTTTGTTTTTGCATTCATAGTTTTCGTTTTTTTCTCTCTTTCTTCGTTTTTTTATTCCTTCTCTTCCTTTTCTCTTTTTTTTGCGTTTGTGTGTGAGGGTGGGGAGGTTGGGAGGAGGAGGAGGAGGAGGAGGAGGAGGAGGAGGTTAAGTTTTTTTAATCTTTTTAGAGGAAGGGGGGAGAGGGGAGTTTAAGAGGGAGGGGAAGAGGTGGAAAGGGAGGTGGAAGGAGGTGGAGGAAGGAAGGAGAGCGCTGAGAGAGAGAAGGGATGGAGCAACAGGAAAAGATAGGTGGGAGAGCGGGGAGGGTGGGGTGTGTGGGGGGGGGGGGGGGGCAAGGAAGAGGGGGAAGGAGAATAGGAGGGGGGAGGGAGGGAGGGGGAGGGGGGGAGCCAGTAATAATATATGCAGTCTGCAATGAATACTGTATTAATTATGTATGCGCGGTGTTTATGTAAAGTGTCATATGTATTACTCAGCATACATAAGCCATAAAAAGGTGTGTGTGTGTGTGTGTGTGTGTGTGTGTGTGTGTGTGTGTGTGTGTGTGTGTGTGTGTGTGTTCTGTGGGACCAGGATTACACACACACACACACATACACACACAAGCCTCATTAACCACTCACACTCACACACAAAAAAAAAAGTTGTAAGGAGCTGCGAACAAAATTAGTTCTTTTTTTATGTTGTTTTTTTTCCTACTTACTTTTTTCTGCTTCCTTAATTCGTGTTCATTCATCACACGACCAATAAAAAAAAAAGGATAATTTGTACATGATATATTTTTCTTCTTTTTCATTCGCTTTTTACTCCTTTACACACACACACACACACACACACACACACACACACACACACACACACACACACACACACACACATCTTCATTTCCATTACGCAGCAAAAAATAAAAATAAAATATATATACAAAAAAAAAAAAAATCGAGGCTATAAGACGTGCGTGCAAGAATTTGTACCTCAACTATTTCCTCTTTTTTTCCTCTTTTTTTTGTCCACTGCATATTTTCAGCGGGAGGCCAAAAAAAAAAAAGAAGAAAAAAAGACGCAAAGATGAATTGGATAGCGACATTGGGTGGAGGTCGTTACTGCCAGACGCTTCCATCCCTCACATCAACTACTTCAAAAGGCAAGGGAAAATGATCAACTCCATTCCCACACCAGCACCCATGAGGAAAAAAATACAAGAGGAAAAGGTTTAATCTATACCTCTCTCTCTCTCTCTCTCTCTCTCTCTCTCTCTCTCTCTCTCTCTCTCTCTCTCTCTCTCTCTCTCTCTCTCTCTCTCTCTCTCTCTCTCTCTCTCTCTCTCTCTCTCTCTCTCTCTCTCTCTCTCTCTCTCTCTCTCTCTCTCTCTCTCTCTCTCTCTCTCTCTCTCTCATATTCTGCCAAGAAAACCATTAAAAGAAAAGAAAGAAAAGAAAAACACCGTCTCAATATTTCCTGGTACGCAAAACAACAAAACAAAAACAAAACAAAAGCAAACAAAAAACAAACAATCAAACAATCAAACGAAAACAAACAAACAGATTTCTATGTCATTATTTCCTGGTACAAAAATCAATTGGACAAAAAAACAAACAAACAAAAAATCAGATTCTTCCTCCACCTAACGATCCTTGTAACCTTAATTAACATCTTACCTTGCCTTCCACACCTGCCCGGGACACACAGACACACGCACGCACGCACTCTGCACCTGGTCACGGCCACACCTGTACTCACCTGCAAAGAGAGAAAAGAGCGTGAGGTAATTAGTGTGTTTATTATAGTGTTTGGAAGCTTAACTTAGAGACTTATTGATAAAACACGGAATAAAGGTAAGGAATCGAACACGCACACAGAGGAATAATAAACATACATAAAGAAACGTACATAAACACACACACATACACACACAAAAAAAGACATACATATACAAAAAAAAAAAATCACACACAAAAAGATAACGAAATGAAAACGTACACGCTGAAAAATAAACGTACATGAACACACACACAGTTAAAGACACGTACATATATACACACACACAACAAATATTGGTACATACATACATACATACATACATACAAAAAATTACACACACAAAAACAAGATTAAGATTTGAACACGTACACGGAGAAATAAAAAAAAAAAAACGTACACAGACACACACACAGAAAAAAACACGTACATAAATACATACACACAAAAAATACAGGTACAAACAAACATACGCACTTGACACGGTACAAGGAAAAGTGAATTGTGCGTATACGCCTCCCCAACGTCACCACAGCACCCCCCCATACACCCCCCATACATCCCTCTCACCCATACACCCACATACCACTCATACACCCCCCCTACACACCCATCAAGTCACCCACACATCATAACCAAATTCACGCACCCAATACATACACCCACACACACACCCTTCACCCTTCTCACCCATACAGTCACACCACTATACCATCCTCACACCCACTTATCACACTCCTAACACCTCATACATACCCCTATATATCACCCATCTCATCCATACACATACCAATACACCCCCCCCTACACACACACACACTAGCCAAGTCCCATTACCCACACACAAACTCTCACATCCCATACTCACACACACACACCAACCACATGCATCACCCCCATACACACACCCACACCCCTATCCACTCACCCCGCCAGCCAGCCAGCCAGCCAGTGATCGCAACCCCAAATTAGTAAGCGATCAGCCAGGACCTCACTCGTCCATTCATGTGCTGGGCGTAATGACTCGGCCTCTCATATAACGCCACTTTGGGCTGAAATATGGCGCGTTTTAACGAGTATAACTGTGATCATCGAGTCCATTACAAGCAATTAGGCGCGAACACACACCCCGCTACACAATTAGAATCACTGCTCGTTACGCAGCCCGGGATAAAAATGCAAATGGGGCCCCAAACTTCAATTATTTACCGTAGTGTGATGTTTATATTTATTTTTTTACTTTTTTTTTTTGGCGTGGGTGTAAAGGGGATGGTTTGGGAGGGGGGGGGGTGTATGGTGGAGTGTGGTGGTGTTTTTGTGTGTGTGTGTGTTGAGGGAGGGGAGGGGAGGGATGTACTCTGTGTGTGTGTGTGTGTGTGTGTGTGTGTGTGTGTGTGTGTGTGTGTGTGTTATTATATATTCATACATTCTCATTTCAGTGCAATTTCTCCTCTTCTTCCTCTTCTTCTGCTTCTTCTTCTTCTTCTTCTTCTTCTTATTATTATTA
>NC_066564.1:5758499-5765999 GCF_024679095.1 Eriocheir sinensis
TTTCTGTCTCTCTCTTTCTGTCTCTCTCTCTCTCTCTCTCTCTCTCTCTCTCTCTCTCTCTCTCTCTCTCTCTCTCTCTCTCTCTCTCTGTCTGTCTGTCTGTCTGTCTGTCTGTCTGTCTGTCTGTCTGTCTGTCTGTCTGTCTGTCTGTCTGTCTGTCTCTCTCTCTCTCTCTCTCTCTCTCTCTCTCTCTCTCTCTCTCTCTCTCTCTCTCTCTCTCTCTCTCTCTCTCTCTCTCTCTCTCTCTCTCTCTCTCTCTCTCTCTCTCTCTCTCTCACTAATTAGTTGGCTGTTTTTTATTTATATATTTTGCATCGGTTAAAACAGCAACGATATAAAAAAAACCCAAAGAAATAGAACGAAAAAAACAGAAAAGAAGAAGAAAAAGAGGAAAAATGGAGAGCTAAGCGCCTCTCTTATAATATTTGTTGTGACTCGCTCAAGTGCAAACAAACAAATACTAAGCCGATGAAGGGAAACAAACAAACAAAAAAAGCTCTTTAGTGAATATCAGGATTAGAACAAGATATTCCTGTTTGTTTGTTGTGGTCAATGACACGCAAAGAATTAATTAGATAAAACACAAAAGATAAAACAATGATTAAAACAAACACGGTAATAAAACAATAAATAAAACACGATAATAAAACACAATAAATAAAACAATAAGTAAAACATAACAAATAAAAAAAAAAATAAGACAATAAGTAAAACACAATAAATAAAACACAGTAAATAAAACACGATAATTAAAACACGATAATAAAACACAATAAATAAAACAATAAGTAAAACATAACAAATAAAAATAATAAATAAGACAATAAGTAAAACACAATAAATAAAATAAATAAAACACGATAATTAAAACACGATAATAAAACACAAGAAATCAAACACGATTATAAAACACAATAAATAAAACACAGTAAATAAAATACAATAAATGAAACACTATAATAAAACACAATAAATAAAACAATATGTAAAACATAACAAATAAAAAAATAAGACAATAAGTAAAACACAATAAATAAAACACGATAATTAAAACACGATAATTAAAACATGATAATAAAGCACAAGAAATCAAACACGAAAAAAACAAAAAAAAAGTAAAACACGATGACAAAAACAATTAAAACACGAAAAAAACAATAATTATAAGAAGATAAAACAACAATAACAATTAAAACACGAAAAAAAACAGTAATTAAAACGAGATAAAAACAACAACAACAATTAAAACACGACCATAAAACACAAAATTCAATTAAAACACTATTAAAAAAAACAACGAATAAAAAACGAAAATAAAACAAAGGACGAAAAAAAAACACGTATACAATTAATGAACTCCATTGAACTAACGGACCACACACACACACACACACACACACACACACACACACAGCCGCGCGTATACAAACACAAACAGACATACGTACACACACACACACTTAAACCACATCTACACACACACGTCCATACAAACACACATGATACTTGCGGAAGGAGGAGGAGGAGGAGGAGGAGGAGGAGGAAAAGTTTCGTTTAGTCGGCGCAACATCTGTGGTCATATGAGGAGGAGGAGGAGGAGGAGGAGGAGGAGGAGGAAGGGGGGAGGTGGTGGTGGTAGTGGAGGGAAGCAATTAAGAAGAAGAAAAACAGGGATGAGGAGGAGGTGGAGGAGGAGGAGGAGGAGAGGAGGAAAAAAAGATGATGGAGATGAAGAGGAGGAAAATGAACTAAAAAAAACATGAAAATGAAGGCGAAGGAAGAAATGAAGACAAGAAGACCGAGGAAAAAAAAAGATGATAAAGATGTAAACGAAAATCGAAGAGGAGGAAACAGGAAAAAAAGGACAAGAAATAGAAAAAACAAAAACAAAAAAATACAAGTAAAATATGTCCCAAAATTCTTACGTGGGGAGAAGATAGGAGGAAAAAAAGACAAGGAGGAAAAGAGGGAAGGAGAGGAAGGGGCATGCAAGCCTTAAGAGGGAGGGAAGGGAGGGAGAGGAGAGGAAGAAGAGAGAGAGGGAGGGGAAAAGAGAGGAAAGGAGGGACTGGAAGGGAGGGAGAAGAGAGAAAGGGAGAAAGATGAGAGGAAGGGAGAGTGATAGGGGGAGAGGAAAGAGGAAGGGAGGGAGAGGAAGGGGAAGGGAGACGAGGAGGGAAGGGAGGGGAAAGAGTAAGAAGGAGAACCATGCAATCCTTACTGGGGAGGGAAGGATAGAAGGGAGAGAGGAAGGAGGGGAAGGGAGGGGGAAGAGAGAGAGGGGAGAGTAGGAAGAGGGGGAGGGAAGAGGGGAAGGGAGCGGGGAGAGGGAGAGGGGAAGGGAGCGGGGAGAGGGAGAGGGGAGAGGCTGGGGAGGGGGGGAAGATAAACACTTTGGGAGACAAGAGTGAGTGACCAGCCTGTTCGTAATCACATCAAAGTCATTGGCTTGGGTTTCGTCTGATTAAAGACCGCCATAACTCGCTCAGTCAACACACGCTCTCTCTCTCTCTCTCTCTCTCTCTCTCTCTCTCTCTCTCTCTCTCTCTCTCTCTCTCTCTCTCTCTCTCACTTACAGCATCCCTCCTCCTCTCATCTTTCCTTCTCCCTGCATCCTTTTTTTTTGTCTCGTTCTCTCTTCCTCCTCCTCCTCCTCCTCCTCCTCCTCCTCCTCCTTCTCTTCTCTCAGTTCATCTCTTTCTCTTCTTTTCTCCTCTTCCTTCTCTCTGTTAATCTTTTCTTTTTCCTAATGTCTTCTTTTCTTCTCCTCTTCTTATTCCTCTTCCTCCTTCTCTTCTCTCATCTCATTTTCCTTTTTATACTCCTCTTCACTTTCCTTTTTATCTCTTGTTTTTCTCTTTCACTCCATCTCCTCTTCCTCTTTCTTCTCTTACTTTTCCCTCTCTTCCTTTATTATACTCTTCTCCCTCTTCCTCTTCCTCCTCCTCCTCCTCTTTCTCTTTCCTTTTTTCCTTTTTCTATGTTGCCTTATTCCTCAATCTCATTCTGCTATATTCCTTTTTTTCCTTGCTCTATCATACCTCTCCTCCTTCTCCTCCTCCTCCTCCTCCTCCTCCTCCTCCTCAGTTATCGGTTCGTTTTCTCTCCCTTCCTATTCCCTCCTTTCTTTAATCCCCTCGATCTCCCTTTTACCAGATTTTCCAATTATTACCCTTTAACTGTTTTCTCTCCTCCTCCTCCTCCTCCTCCTCCTCCTCCTCCTCCTCCTCCAGCAGATCCTCCGTCTCGTTATCATCATTTCACCGTTTCCCTTATTCCTCCATTTCCTCCTTCCTCTTCTTCCCTCCCCTCCCTCCCTCCCTCCCTCCCTCCTTGAAGCTGTTTGCATAATGTCTCAAAACAGTCAAGACAAGACGGAAAAACAAACACACAGACACACACACACACACACACACACGGAGGCGAAGTTGAGTGAGGGAAAAAACACGCACACAAACACACAAACACACAAACACACTTCCACGTTTTTGTTACATTATATAAAAGTGACGAACGAGTGACGACCGAGCAACGACTGACGGAGATTGAACGGCGACCGAGCGGCGACCGATCGGCGACCAAGCTACGACTTTTTGCCATTAATATTTCACGCGCATCAACAAAACACTCGTGCGATGAAATAATTACGTATTGCCAATAAATTTTCCGAGAGAGGGAGAGAGAGAGAGAGAGAGAGAGAGAGAATATAAAAGTCTTTCCCCGCCGATGCTGTAATTAACGAGTCTCATTAGATGGAAATAAATGTTTAAATACTTACACACACACACACACACACACACACACACACACACACACACACACACACACACACACACACACACACACACGACTACCTCTAACTCTCCTCTCCTCTCTCCTCCTCCTCCTCTTTACAATTCTTTCTTCTTCCTCTTCCTCTTCTTCTTATGTACCATCCCCGTTACACACACACACACACACACACACACACACACACACACACACACACACACACACACACTTCTAACTTTCTTCCTCTTCTTTCCCCATCCTCCTCCTCCTTCTCCTGCTCTTCCTCCTCCTCTTCTCTCCTCTTCCTCACCACCACGACCACCACCACTAATACCACTGATACTCTACTTTCAAAACACCACCACCACCACCACCACCACCTCCTCCTCCTCCTCTTCCTGCCCGATAAACAAAATCAGCCCGAGCCTTCAAAGCCCGGTCCGCAGCCCACGTGGTCCCCGTCCGCAGCCCGTCCGCACATTATGTTTGTCCGCGGATCAACGGGACGAGGCGACACCGGCTGGGCTTATCGGGTTGAGCGGGGGGGGGGGGGGAAAGAGGAGGGATGGAGGATGAGGCGAGGAGAGAGGGTAGGATAGAGAGAGATGAGAGGGAAGGAAGGAGAGGAAATGAGGGAAGGAAGGAGAGAAGGAAACTTAGAGGAAGAAAAAGAGGAAAGGAGGGAAGAAAGGACAGAGGAAAAGAAGAAAAGAGAGGGGAGAAGGGATGGAGGAGAGGCGAGGAGAGAGGGTAGGATAGAGAGAGAAGAGAGGGAAGGAAGGAGAGGAAATGAGGGATGAAAGGAGAGAGAAGGAAAATAAGAGAATGAAGTAGAGGAAAGGAGGGAAGGAAGGAGAGAGGGAAGCAAGAAAAGAGAGAGAAAAAGAGAGGGAACGAGAGAAGGATGAAGAGAGGAAAGAAGAAAAGGCTGGAGGAAGGAGGAATGGAGGAAAGGAAGGAGGAATGAAAGGAGAGAGGGAAGGAGGGATGAAAAAAAGAGAAAGAGATGGACGGAGAGAGAAAAGCAGATGATAGGAGAGAGAGAAAAAGGGAGAGAGGATAAGAGGGACATGGGAAAGGAGAGTAGGAAGGGAAGAGAGAGGAAAGAAGGGAAGGAAGGAAGGAAGGACGGAAGAAGGGAAGGAAGAATGGAAATGTGTGTGTGTGTGTGTGTGTGTGTGTGTGTGTGTGTGTGTGTGTGTGTGTGTGTGTGTGTGTGTGTGTGCTGGTATACCTACATAAAAATAAAAATAAATTACTCTTATTCGCGAACAAATGATAACAGAGGAAGGGATAAAAATTAGGGAGGAGGAGGAGGAGGAGGAGGAGGAAGATAGAGAAGGTCACGCCTATCATTACCACCATCACCATCACCACCACCACCACCATCACCACCACCATCACCATCACCACCACCACCACCACCACCACCATCACCACTACAAGTCAGCATCCTTTCACCCTCTTCCTCCTTCTCCCCTCTTCTTCTGTTACCTTCACAGCATCGTTCCCTTCTTCTCTCCCTCCCCTCTTCTCTCTCTTCCCTCCTCCCCTTCCTTGTCATCTTCCTCTTTGTCTCCTCTCCTCCTCCTCCTCCTCTTCCTACCTATCTTCTTTCTCTCCTTAACCATCTCTACAGCATTAACTTCCTCCATACCCTCTTCACCTTTATCTTCTCCTCCTCTCCTTTTCCTTTCTTCCCCTCTTCCTCTATCTTGTTTCTACAGCGACTTCTCTTCTTTTCTTTTCCTTCCTCTTACCCTTCTTCTTCCACCTCTCCCGTCACCACAGCAGCATCCCCCCCCTCCCCCCCCTCCCCCCCCATTACCTGGCCATCACCTGTCTCTCACCTGATCGCGGGAAACAGGTAAGAACAATTTGTCCATCGATTGGCGGCGACGACAGGTGGGGGGGAATGGCCCTGTCCTCCCCCTTCCCCCCTTCCCCCCCTCCCCCCTCCCTTCCCTCTCCCCCTCCTCCCCCCTCACTTGCCCGTTCGCCTGCTAAGTGACTCCTCTCTCTCTCTCTCTCCGTCTCTCTCTCTCTGATAAATAGATAGATAGATAGATAAATCGAGGGAGAGAAAGTGTGTGTGTGTGTGTGTGTGTGTGTGTGTGTGTGTGTGTGTGTGTGTGTGTGTGTGTGTGTGTGTGTGTGTGTGTGTGTGTGTGTGTGTGATAAAACATATATTATTATTTTTTTTATTATTCATTCTGTTCTCTTTCCTCCCATTCACTTCCCTCCTCTCCTTCTTTCCTTCCTTCCTTCCTTGCATCTCTCTCCGCTTCCCTTCTTTCCTCCCTCTCTCGCTTCCTTCTCTCTCTCTCTCTCTCTCTCTCTCTCTCTCTCTCTCTCTCTCTCTCTCTCTCTCTCTCTCTCTCTCTCTCTCTCTCTCTCTCTCTCTCTCTCTCTCTCTCTCTCTCTCTCTCTCTCTCTTCCCTCCCTCCCTCCCTCTCTCCCTTTCGCCTTCCTCCCTTTCCATTTCACTTTCCCTCAGCATCAATCTCCTCCTTCTTTCCCTTCCCTCTCCCCCTCCCTCTCCCCCTCCCCGCTTCTCTCTCGCCTCTCCTTTCTCTTCCTCCCTCTCCTTTCTCTTCCTCCCTCTCCGTGTTTGCGTTGCCCGGGCGGGAGCAGCCTTATAAATATAATAATTTAGGCGTGTTTTGCATAACTTGTCTCCTCGGATATATTAAGTCATCCATGTCTTCAGCCTGCCTTACCTCCTCCTCCTCCTCCTCCTCCTCCTCCTCCTCCTCCTCCTCTTGTTCCTCTTTTTTTTATCTTCTTCGTGTACTTTCTTTCCTTCCTTCTTCCTTTCTTTCTTTCTTTCTCGTTTATGTCTGTTTCTCTTGGTTTAAATGGTCTTCTTCTTCTTCTTCTCCTTCTTCTTCTTCTTCCTCTTCTTCCTCTTCTCTTTATTCTCTCTCTACATTCACCTTTTCCTCCTCCTCCTCCTCCTCCTCCTCCTCCTCCTCCTCCTCCTCCTCCTTCTTCTTCTTCTTCTTCTTCTTCTTCTTCTTCTTCTTCTTCTTCTTCTTCTTCTTCTTCTTCTTCTCTTTCTTCTCTCTCTCCATTCTTCTTTCTCTCCTCCTTCCTTCCACATTGCTTTCTTAACATTTCTCATTCGCCTTTTCCTCTACTCTCTTCCTTCTCCTCGTCCTCTTCCTCCTCCTCCTCCTCTTCCTCTTTCTTGTCTCTGCTCTCGCCTCGCTACCAACTCCTCTTTTCTCTCTTCTCTCTATCTCTCTCTTTCTTCCTCCCACATTGTCTTTATCCTTTGCCTCCTTATTCGTCTCTGTATTTTGTTTGTCTTTATTCTCTTCTTCCTTCTCTGCTTTCTCCTTCAACCCTCCCTCCGTTGTCTCTTCTATATCTTTCTCTGTTATATCTTTCGCTATCTTTATCTCCTATGTTTTCTTTATCTTTATTCTCCTTCGCCTCCTCTTCCTCCTCCTCCTCCATCTTTATCACTCTTTTCTTCATTCTCTCTTCCTCTTTTATTTCGTTATAATTTGTTTCTTTCATCATTGCAGTTCTTCCTCCCTTTCTTTCTTTCATTCTTTAGTTCTTTTCCCCTGCATTCTTCTTCTTCTTCTTTTTCTTCTTCTTCTTCTCCCTTTTAGTGTTTTTTTCCGATAAAAGTATAAGCAGAATTTACAAACCTTATATTTTAATTATCCTCAATACACATTAAGTAAAGCATAAGTATAAACCAGAGAAGGTATAAGG
>NC_066564.1:5768499-5783499 GCF_024679095.1 Eriocheir sinensis
TCTTTCCGTCATTCTTCGTTTTCTTCTTCTTCTTCTCTTTTTATTCTTTTCTTTCTCTTTCTTACTCCTTCCTTTTCCTCCTCTCCTTCTTCTTTTTCCCCTCTTCCTATCCTTTCCTTCCTCTTCCCCTCTTTCTTTCCTATCTTCTTCCATTCGTATTATTCTTTCCTCCTCCTCCTCCTCCTCCTCCTCCTCCTATGAGTCCAGTTGAGCCGTAGATAAGCATACACACACACACACACACACACACACACACACACACACACACACACACACACACACACGTATCCAAGGAGCTCGCAAATAGAGGATCAACATTCCCTCCTCCTCCTCCTCCTCCTCCTCCTCCTCCTCTCACTTTCCTCCAAACTGACGCTTTTTCCCTCCCCTATAAATGTCTTTCCTCAAGTCTTGGGCAAGGTTTACTGTGTGTGTGTGTGTGTGTGTGTGTGTGTGTGTGTGTGTGTGTGTGTGTGTTGAGAGGGAAAAAAAAGGTGAGAAAAAAAAGCCAATTGATCTTTGTTTGCTCTCTCTCTCTCTCTCTCTCTCTCTCTCTCTCTCTCTCTCTCTCTCTCTCTCTCTCTCTCTCTCTCTCTCTCTCTTGGCCGTCATTCGCGTCAATTGATCACAAAACGTCGATGGGAAGACAAATCTCTCTCTCTCTCTCTCTCTCTCTCTCTCTCTCTCTCTCTCTCTCTCTCTCTCTCTCTCTCTCTCTCTCTCTCTCTCTCTCTCTCTCTCTCTCTCTCTCTCTCTCTCTCTCTCTCTCTCTCTCTCTCTCTCTCTCTCTCTCTCTCTCTCCTGTCTTCTTCCCTTTCTCCTTTATTGCGTTTTATTTCTCTTTCGTCTTTCTTTTACTTTCTTTTATTTTCACTTTTAAATATTTTCTTCTCCCTCTTTTATTTTATTTTCTTTTCTTTATTTTTCTTGACCTTCTGATTTTTTTTGCCGAATAGTTGTTTTCCTTTATACTTGTTTTCTTCTTTTATCTTGTCTTCTTCTCCTTCCCTTTTTCTTTCCAGTCTTCTTTTCTTAATTTGCTTCATTTTTTAACTTATTTTTTCTTTCATCGTTTCTAATTATTTTCTTGTCTTCTTTATGTTTGTTTTTCAAGTATTTTCTTTTCTTCGATTTTTTCTTCACTTAATTCTATTTGTTATACTTTTATTATCCTCTTCTCTTTCCTTCCCCTCTGTTTTATTTATTTATTTTTCTTATTTCCTTTTCTTTCTTTTCTCCTTTCTATTTTTCTTCTTCTCCTTTGCCTCTTCATTTCTTCCACTTCTCTCCTTTCTATTCTCTTTCTTCTCCTCTCCTCCTTCTCCACCTTTTATTATTTTTTTCTTTTCTTTTCTTTTCTTCTTCCTCCTTTCCACACTTCCTTTATTCTTTGTTCTCTTCATATCGAACTAAATGTTTTTATCTTCACTATTGTTTTTTTTGTTTTCTCCTTTTATTTATTTTTTCCTTTCGTCTTGACCTTGCTGTTGTTGTTGTTGTTGTTGTTGTTGTTGTTGTTGATGATGTTGTTGTTGTTGCCTTTTTTCTTCTTCTATTTCTTCTTCTTCTTCTTCTATGTCCTCAAACTCTTCTTTTTCTTCTCCTTCTTCTTTTCCTCATTTCTTCTTCTTCTTTTTCTTCTTCTTCTTCTATGTCCGCAAACTCTTCTTTTTCTTCTCCTTCTTCTTTTCCTCATTTCTTCTTCTTCTTCTTCTTCTTCTTCTTCTATGTCCACAAAATCTTCTTTTTCTTCTCCTTCTTCTTTTCCTCATTTCTTCTTCTTCTTCTATGTCCTCAAACTCTTCTTTTTCTTCTCCTTCTTCTTTTCCTCATTTCTTCTTCTTCTTCTTCTTCTATATCCTCAAACTCTTCTTTTTCTTCTTCTTTTCCTCATTTCTTCTTCTTCTTCTTCTTCTTCTTCTTCTTCTTCTTCTTCTTCTTCTATGTCCTCAAACTCTTCTTTTTCTTCTCCTTCTTCTTTTCCTCATTTCTTCTTCTTCTATGTCCTCAAACTCTTCTTTTTCTTCTCCTTCTTCTTTTCCTCATTTCTTCTTCTTCTATGTCCTCAAACTCTTCTTTTTCTTCTCCTTCTTCTTTTCCTCATTTCTTCTTCTTCTATGTCCTCAAACTCTTCTTTTTCTTCTTCTTCTTCTATGTCCGCAAACTCTTCTTTTTCTTCTTCTTCTTCTATGTCCTCTCTTTTCTTCTCTGTCTTCTTCTCATTCTCTCTCTCTCTCTCTCTCTCTCTCTCTCTCTCTCTCTCTCTCTCTCTCTCTCTCTCTCTCTCTCTCTCTCTCTCTCTCTCTCTCTCTCTCTCTCTCTCTCTCTCTCTCTCTCTCTCTCTCTCTCTCTCTCTCTCTCTCTCTTTTTTATTTTGGTGTGTGTGTGTGTGTGTGTGTGTGTGTGTGTGTGTGTGTGTGTGTGTGTGTGTGTGTGTGTGTGTTTCCTTCCTTCCCTTCCTCTTCTATCTCCTCCTCCTCCTCCTCTTCCTCCTCTTTCCTCTATCTCAATTTCTCTCTATCTCTTTTTTTCTCACTTTCTCTTAATTTTCCTGCTTGCGTGTGTCTTTCCTTCCCTTCCTCTTCTATCTCCTCCTCCTCCTCTTCTTCTTCCTCCTCCTCTTCTTCCTCCTCCTCCGTCTCTTAAATTTCCACCCTCGTTTCCCTTCCTCTTATTTCTCCTTATTTCCCATTTTTACTTCCTTCCCTCTCTCCTTATTTTCAAGATTTTTCACTTTTCTTCTCTTATCATCAAATTTATCAGCGGTTACTTCATTTTTTGTTTCATCTTCTTCTAATTCCTTTCTTTCTTCCCTCGTATTCTATTTCACCCTTCATCTGCTTCGTCTAATTCTCCTTCTTCTTTTTTTCATCTTTTTCGTATTATGCTTTTTTTTTCTTTATTCCTCCTCCTCCTCCTCCTCCTTCTCCGCCTTGTAGTTTCTCATTTATCTTCCCTCCTCCTCCTCCTCCTCCTCTTTCTCCTTCTTCGTCTTCTCCTCCTCCTCTTATTTCTTTCTCGCCCTCTCCTTTCTCTCTCTCTTTCTCTCTCTGTCTGTTCTTCCTCTTTTTCTCGCTTTCATTATTTTTTTTTGTTTTCTCTCCAATTTCTGCACAGTTTTCTTTGTCGTTCTTACTCTCCTCCTCCTCCTTCTCCTCCTCCTCCTCCTCTTCCTCCTCTTCTCTTCCTCCTCTTCTCTCTCCACATTTACCTAGACTATCTTTCGCTTCTTTTCCTATTCTCCTTCTCCTCCTCTCCTACACCACCTCCACCTTTCCTCTTCCTCCTCTTCCTTTCCTCCTCCTCTTCCTCCCGCCCCTCTCGTGTCTCCCCGCCGTTGCCTCCCGCCCTAAGCAGTCACAATTCCCGGCTATTGCATGACTGGCGCCAATAATACACTTTTCGATAGAGAATTCTTTCATTTGTTGCGCGGGTATCATAATTCGTGCCGGCGGGCGGGGAGCGAGCGAGCGAGCGGAGGAACGAACTCCCCGCAAAACAGTTAATCCGTTCTGGCGCGGGGGAGGGAAGGGAACGGAGGGAAGGAAGGGAGGGAGGAAGGGAAAGATGGAAGGGAGGAAGGGAGGGAAAGATGGCAGGAGGGAAGGGAAAGGAGCGAGTGAGGAAAGAAGGAAGGTGGGCAGGAAGGGAAGGAAAGGAGGTAAGGAAGGAAGGAAGGAAGGAAGGAAGGAAGGGAGGGAGGGAAAGAAAGATGCCAGGAAGGAAGGGAAAGGAGCGAGTGAGGAAGGCGGAAAGGTTGGAAAGAAGGAAGGAAGGAAGGGAAAGGAACGAGTGAGGAAGGAAGGAAAGTGGGCAGGAAGGGAGCGGGGAAGGAAGGACGGAAGGAAGGAAGAAGGAAAGGAAGGAAGGTAGGTAGAAATGGAGTGTGGAAGGAGGGGAGCCAGGGAGGAAGGGAAAAAGGGAGAGGTTGAAGAATGGGAGGAAGGAAGGGAAGGGATCAAAAAGTTGGGAAGGAAGGAAGGAAGGGAGGAAGGAAGGAAGGAACCTGCCACAGAAGTTAATCCGTTCTGGCTCCGGAAGAAAGAGAGTGGAAGGGAAGGAAAGGGAAGGAAGGAAGGAAGGGAGCCGTAGGGAAAGTGAGGTGAGAAAGAAAGAAGGCAGGAAGGAAGGAAGGAAGGAAGGTCGGTAAAATGGAAGGAGGGAGGTCATTAGGTGCCAAGAAATAAAGTAAGGAAAGAAACAAAGAAGGAAGGAAGGGAGGAAGGAAAGGAAGGATGCAAGAACCGGAAAAATGAAGGAAGGAAACTAATGAAGGAAGGAAGGGTAGAGATGGGAAGGAGTTGACGGTGGTTAGTTAGGAAGAAAGGAAGGAAGGAAAAGAAGAAAGGAAAATGAAGGTGAAATGGAAAGGAGAAAATGGGAAGAATAAAAGTAAGGGAGAAAGGAGCTAAGAATGGAAGGGAAAGAAAGGGAAGGTGGTGATAGTGATGGTGGTGGTGGTGGTGGTGGTGGTGGTGGTGGTGATGGTGGTGGTGTTGATGATGGTGGTGGTGTGTGGTGGAGATGATGGAGGTGGTGGAGGAAATGGTAATGGTGGGGGTGGTGTTGGTTGGTGGTGTGTGGAGTTAGTGGTGTGTGTTGGTGATGGTGTGTGGAGGCGGAGGTGGTGGTGTGGTGGAGCGCTGTTTCTCACTCTGGCGGGGGTGGAACGATTTAAGGGGAAGAGGGAAATGAATTGCGGAAAAAATGTGTGTGTGTGTGTGTGTGTGTGTGTGTGTGTGTGTGTGTGTTATGTATGTATGTGTGTGTATGTACTTTTACTACTACTACTACTACATCTACAGGAGCGAACACAACAAAAATTAACCACGACCAAAAAATAGCACAAAATAACAATGATAATAAATGCGAAATGGACAAAATAAACACACACACACACACACACACACAAAACCCCCCTCTCCCCCCCTCCCCCAACCCCCCACAAACATCCTTCCCTCCCCCGCTCCCCCCCCCCCCCTCCCTCGGCCGGCTCGCGTGTTTATCTCCCACCACATCGCCGCCTACCAATGATTAAAACGAAGATGCTCAGATTGCGGCGACCTCTCCAAATCAAAACCCTCGGGGCGGGATTCGAACCGCGGTCCCTCCTTAGCCAAGCCCCGACTGACTGACGCTCGCAACACACGCAACACCGCTAGTCTGCCGCCCTTTCTCCTCCCGTCCTCGCCGAGTCGTGCATGCAGCCTCCAGGAACGTATGCAACACTCAAAACTCAAAATGTATAACGATAATTGTGTTGCCTACCTCTGCAGCCTTGCCTCCGAGATCGCTATTGTTAGAAGCCTCCATAAGTTGCGTTCTAATACCTGTTTTTTTAAGGTTCAAGGTACAGATGAAAGATTAAACTATTTTCAACTATTTTCAAAGGCCAAAAAAGTAGATAAGTTGCTTTCTAATACCTGTTTTTTTAGGTTCAAGGTAAAGATGAAAGATTAAACTACCACCAGGGTCATAAAACTCCCCCTGGAAATGCCCAAAACGCCTACGAAAGCCTTGTCAAATATGTGTGCTGGGGCGGGGAAACGTTTAAGTATATGGTCCTCGGTGTTGTGTTGTGTGTGTTGTGTTGTGTATGTGTGTTGTGTTGTGTTGTGTGTGTGTATGTGTGTGTGTATGTGTGTGTTGTGTTGTGTTGAGTTGTGTTGTGTGTGTGTATGTGTGTGTTGTGTTATGTTGTATTGTGTGTGTGTATGTGTGTGTTGTGTTGTGTGTGTGTATGTGTGTGTTGTGTGAGTCTCACGCAAAACATAGAACACTTAGCAATGACTCTAGTGTAGCCTTCAGTGACTTTGGCAACACTAAGCAACTCAACAAACATAATGATAATAGGGAGGGGTAGTGTTACATACCTTTGCAACTTTCAGATTTCAACGCAACACATAAAACTCTTGAGAACGACTCTTGTGAAGCCTTAAATGATCTGTGCAACACTCAGCAACTCAAAAATGAAATGGTAATGGATAATGAAGGCAGTGGTGGTGTTGCCTACTTCTATACACTATTCCGAGTCGACGCAACACATCAAACCCTAACTAACGACTCAAGTGCAACATCCAGCAACATAAGCAACACAGCAACTCAAGAACGCAAGACTAATTAAAAGAGATGGTGTTTCCTACTTCTGCAATATTCGAAGTCCAATGCAACACAAGAAACACCTATAATTCAGCCTCTCACGCCCTATGCAACACTCCGCAACTCAAAAACGTAAAGATAAAGGAAGGTCATGAAGGTGGTGGTGTTCCCTACCTCTACAGTTTTTCGGAGTCGATTACAACACAAGAAACAACAATTGCCTCCTCTCTTATGCAACACTCCGCAACTCAAAAACGTAAAGATAAAGGAAGGTCATGAAGGTGGTGGTGTTTCCTATCTCTACAGTTTTCCGAGTCCGATGCAACACAAGGAACACTGACCTATGGCTCTAGCGCTGCCTCTAGAGACTTATGCAACACACCGCAACTCAAGAAACGCAAGGATAATGAAGTAAGGATAGGATAAAGAAGGGAAATAAGTAAGGATAGGATAAAGAAGGGAAATAAGTAAGGATAGGATAAAGAAGGGAAATAAGTAAGAACGCTGTAGTAGAAACGAAGGAAGAGAAGGAAATGGAGGAAGAGAAGGAAATGGAGGAACAGGAGGAGGAAGAGGAGGAGGAGGAGGAGAAAGAGGAGGAGGAGGAGATGAAGATGACTAAACAGTGACACCAAAACGAAGATCAGACTTTTCGGAAGACACACATCTCCTCCTCCTCCTCCTCCTCCTCCTCCTCCTCCTCCTCTTCTTCCTCTTCTTCCTCCTCCTCCTCCTTCTCTTTCTATTCTCTTCCCTTCCTCTTTTCCACAAAGCCACCAACACCCCCACATCATCTTTCTCCTCCTCCTCCTCCTCCTCCTCCTCCTCCTCCTCCTCCTCTTGCCTCTCATTCCCTTTTACATTACGCCAACACCATGAAATACTCCTCCTCTTCTTCTTCTTCCTCTTCCTCCTCCTCCTCCTCCTGACAGGCTGCCTCGTGGGTCACTAAAGCAGACAAGCGAAGAAAAAGGAAAAAAAAAAAAAAGGAGGAGCCCAAAAAGGAAGACCAACCTCGACCAGTCTTTCGAAGGAGGAGGAGGAGGAGGAGGAGGAGGAGGAGGAGGAGGAGAGCATATACATCCCTTACAATTACCTTTTATTTCTCCTTCCTTCCTTTCTTCCTTCATTATTTTCTTCCTCCCTTCCTTCCTTTTTTTTCCGTCCTTCCTTTCCTTACTCCCTTACACACACACACACACACACACACACACACACACACACATTAACACACACTTCTCAACCACTTCATTTAACCATCATCTAACTTTTCCTCCCTATACCCTTCCCTTCCCTTCCCTTTTCCTCCCCTCCTTTCCTTTCCCTCCCCTTCCCCTCCATCCCTTCCCTCCCCTACTCTCCATCCCATTCCTTACCTTTTCCTCCCCTCCTTTTCCTTCCCTTCCCTTTTCCTCCCCTCCTTTCCCTTCCCTTCCCTTTTCCTCCCCTCCTTTCCCTTCCCTTCCCTTTTCCTCCCCTAATTTCCCTTCCCTTCTCTTTTCCTCCCTTCCCCTTTTTTTCCTTCCCCTTCCCTGCCCTCCCTTCCCCTTTCCTTCCTTTCCCTGCCCTGCCCTTCCTTCCCTTCCCCTCCTTTCCCTTTCCTTAACTTCCATCCCCTTCCCTTCCCTTCCCTTCCCTTCCCCTTCCTTTCCCTTCCCTTCCCTTCCCATTGTCTGCCATTACCGGAGCTGCTGTGCCGACGACCGAAAAATTGTGGAAAACATCAAACTCATTTCCATGGCGCATCCATCAAGGTGTTAATGACGCCGTGTGTTAACGAGCACCATAAAGCAACACTCGCGCGCCCACTGCATCGCTCGCCGCCCCTAATGCAACCAAGCAACTGGGCGGGAGGGAGAGAGAGGAAGAGAGGGAGGAGGGAGAGGTAGGGAGAGGGAGAGGAATAGGGAGAGCGTATCAAGGCATATCTCCAGCCCCCTGTGTGTGTGTGTGTGTGTGTGTGTGTGTGTGTGTGTGTGTGTGTGTGTGTGTGTGTAGGTTTTTTCCGTTCAGTGAGTTATGTGTTAATGAGTGAAGAGGAGTTGAGTGGCCTGGCTTGGTGGAGTGGGTGGTGGTGGTGGCCTGGCTTGGTGGAGTGGGTGGTGGTGGTGGTGGTGGAGGGATGGACACGAGAGAATGGAGAAAAGAAAAGTAGGTGAGAGGAATATCGGTAGAGGTGGAAGAGTGCGTGAATCAGAAGCATAACGCCAATATATATTTTTTTACAGCAAAGGAGACAGTCTTAAAACCACATAATAACATGAAAGAGATATAAGTCACACTAACGAGAAAGCAAAACACAAATATATCTCTCTAACTGACCGCTATACTCATTCTGTCTTTGGTGTTAATTTCTCTTCTCTCAATATATAGCTACTCCTTTCATGGGGGGTCAGAAATGGGGTGGGCAAGGGGGGGGGGGGTTGTCCCTCTTTGAAAATCTGTTACACTCCCGTTCACACAACCGTTTTTCTTTTTTTTATAGGAAAGAAAGCAGCTCAAAGGCATAAAAAGAAGTGTAGAAAAAAAAAACCACTAAATGCTGCTCCTAAAAAAGATACAGGTAGAGGAAGGTATCAGGGCACCTCTCCTCCCGAAAATGACCTCTCTTTTTGGCCACTCCTTTGACCTCTATTCAGGAGCAGTAAGTAGCGGGGTTTTTTTTTAATATTTTTCTTTACGCCCTTGAACTGTCTCCTTAGCAGTAAAAAAAAAAAAAAAAAAAAAAAAAAAGAGCGGGCCAAAAGAGAGATCAATTTCGGGTGGAGGGGTGTCTTTGCAAGTTAGAGTAGAATTAGTATTTACAGAACCTCAGAAAGACAGACACTTGGTGGTTAATGGAACTTGCCGTGTGGTTAACCAATGAATATATAAAATTTGATGTATATATGTATTGCCCCCCCCCCAAAAAAAAATACCCCATTCTCTCCTTGCCAATACTTTCTTCTCTCCCTCCCTCCTTCTCTCCCTTCCTCCCTTCACATATATTTCCTTCACTTTCAATACTGGGCGCCCCACATAAACATTTTCCGCCTTCACACTTTATACAGGCGGCCCGTAACTCACTCCCTGTCTCGGCTCTCTGCTGGACGAGATCGAAATTAGACTCATCGCGATACAGGTTTTGAGGCGGCGAGAGAAGATTAGTTTAGCGCCACCGTATAATGTGAAGAAGAAGAGTGTTTTTGTTGTTAGTGGTGAAGGCTGTCTGTTTTTTTTTTCTTTCTTTCTTTCCTTCCTTCCTTAGTTCCTTCCTTTAATTCCTCTCCTTCCTTTCGCGTTTCATTTCTTCCCTTTTTCTTTCCTTCCTTCCTATCTTCTTTTTTTCTTTTCCTTTCTTCCTCCTTTCCTTTCTTTCTTTTTTCCTTCCTTCCTTCGTTCCTTCCATCCTTTCTTCTTTTTTTCCTTTCCTTTCTTTCCTCTTTCCTCCCTTTCTTCCTTCCTTCCATCCCTTACTCCCTCTCTCTCACACACACACACACACACACACACACACACACACATTGACACACATATTTATCTGGCTTGACGCAGTTTCTTGTTTTTTCTCCTTTTATTCATCAATTTTTCCTGCATTTAAGTCCTAAAATAGTTAAATAAATAAAGAAAATATACATCATCTTACGAAAAAGAACATAATATTATCGTAGCCTAATAACGAACATGAGATAACGTTAAGAACAACAAAGAAACACAAAAAAATATACAAAATAAAATATAACATGGAGATAATATGGAGTAGATTAGTGTTAGTTGTTAATGATGAAGTCTGCTTGTGTTATTTTCTTTATCTTATTATTTTTTTTTTATAGAGATGTGCATTCCTCTCATACACACACACACACACACACACACACACACACACACACACACACACACACACACACACACACACACACACTCTCGACAGGTCTCATAAATTCCGTATAAAATTAGCTTGAGAGAGAGAGAGAGAGAGAGAGAGAATAAAAAAAATGAGTGATCTATTATATCTTGAGTCGCTGAGTTCATTTTATATATTAACCGAAGGCGCCATTTTGCTACGAGATAAGAGATAAGAGAGAGAGAGAGAGAGAGAGAGAGAATGGTCAGAAGTATGTGCGTATGTGCGTGCGTGTGTGTGTGTGTGTGTGTGTGTGTGTGTGTGTGTGTGTGTGTGTGTGTGTGCAAGAATCAAAACGGAGAGAAAGATGGAAAAAAAAAAAGAGAGATACGGAGATGAGACATAAAGAAAAAGGAGAACCAATAATTACGAAGAGAAAAAAAAAAGAGATAAAAAATAAAGCGAAGGGAAACAAATAAAAAAAAGAGAAGACGAGGATGAAAAGAAAACCGAAGGGAGTAATAAGGGAAGACGTTAAAGAAGGGGAGATGGAAGATAATTTGAGAGAAGCGGAACTATTCTCTCTCTCTCTCTCTCTCTCTCTCTCTCTCTCTCTCTCTCTCTCTCTCTCTCTCTCTCTCTCTCTCTCTCTCTCTCTCTCTCTCTCTCTCTCTCTCTCTCTCTCTCTCTTGTATTTGTTCTTATTCTTGCTCTTCTTGTTTTCCTTTTTCTTCTTCTTCTTCTTCTTCTTCTTTTTCTTCTTCCTTCAGTGCCCTCATTTCTTCGCTTTCCTTTCTCCTTCATCTCCTCCTCCTCCTCCTCCTCCTCCTCCATTCCTTACCCTTCCTCCCCCTAATCTCTCCTTTCCTTCCCCTCCCTCAACTCTTCCCTCACCTCTTCCTTATCTTCCCTCCCTTCATCCCTCTTTACATCCCCTTTCATCCCCACCCTCTTCCCCTCACCTTATCTAACCTTCCCCTCCTCCTTCACATCCTCTTAGCAACCTCCTCCTTCCTCCCCCTCCCCCTTAACCTTCCCCTTCTTGTCTAGATTAGACAAGTATTTTGAATCCGACCAGCAACTAAGATATTACTCATCGTCGTAATAACGTTAAGTTCTTTCGAATACTGGTGTCCTTGTCCGCTTTTATCGCCCGGTTAGTGGTAGCAGTAATGGTAGTTCTTTCCTCTTTCCTACATAATTTCCATGCAGTTTTTCCATGCTGCATGGTTCTTTTTCCTTTCCTGCCAGCTTTGGCCGGAGGAATGGGGGGGTGGGGAGGAGCCTTCGCCTTTGCTGTCCTTCATCTTCCACCTTTGATTAGATAGTTAGTGTAGCTTGTCACAAACAGCCTCGTAAGGACCAGCAGGTCTGCTGTTGTTTGTTCTTTCTTTGTGTCCTTTGTGTGTTTCTTCCCCTCCCCCTCGACACCTTCCCTTATTATCTTGGGTCACCACCACTTCTTCTTCTTCTTCCTTCAGTCTCCTCTTCCTCCTCCTCCTCCTCCTCCTCTTCACCTGTACAAGTCTTTTCCTTTTTCTTTTTTTTTTTTGCCCCAGCGCTGAAAGCAATCAATAACACCGGCGATAATTACAACTGATAATACGAACACTCACCCGTCAGCTGGGGGAGGGAGGGGGGAGGGGGTGCAAGGGTGGAGGGGGGCTAGGGGGGCATGCATATCTCTGAAAAAGGGGGGCGGGGGCAATAAAAAGGGTTGATAAAGGGCGATATTAAACTGCCAACCCAGACGCATATAAAAATAGATTCAATAAAATGCGCCTCTCTTTCCTCCCCCTCCTCCCCCTCCTCCCCCTCGCCCCCTCTCCCCCCCCTCCGGTATACCTATTGCCTTCTCTCTCCACACACACTCCCTACTTCTCTCTATCTCTCTCCTTCATTTCTTCCTTGGTGTTACTTTATTAACTTTCTATGCACTTATTATTTCCTTTCTTTCCTTACTCCCTCCCTCTCTATCTCTCTCCCTCATTTCTTCCTTGGTATTACTTTATCAACTTTCTATGCACTTATTAATTCTATCCTTTCTCTCCCCTCTCTCTGACTCCCGCCTGGTCACCGCCCCCCCTCCCCCCACCTCCGTCTCTTCCCCCCCCCCTCCCCTCCACTCTACACCCTAAACGTTGTAATTAGTGTCAAAATATATTTCCCTCCAGATAAGACAACGGTGATGAGCGCCACTTTATAACGTTCTTTTCGCTAACTCTTTCTTTTTTTTATAACGCTGACTCGTCCTCCTCCTCCTCCTCCTCCTCCTCCTCCGCCGCTGTGTCGATGTATGTTATTATTATCAAATCCGCGTTAAATTCACACACACGCAGACAAATAAACACTCAGAAAAAAGGTTAATAAAAAAATAATAGATGCGGAAGAATGAAAAAAAAAAAAGAGGGAAATTTATGGCGGCGATCGACGAGGTTTTGTTTATCGCGGAAAAAAAGGTAAATAGCAAAAATGATGTAATGTGTTATGATAAATACAATGAGTTAGAGTGCCGGCCGGAGGGGAAATTATGAGATGGATTAATATGAAAACACAATATCGATACACTCAACGA
Source organism: Eriocheir sinensis (assembly GCF_024679095.1). Lineage (NCBI taxonomy): Eukaryota > Metazoa > Arthropoda > Malacostraca > Decapoda > Varunidae > Eriocheir > Eriocheir sinensis. The sequence continues at coordinate 5,780,997 of NC_066564.1, forward strand.
AAACACGAGTGAAAGAAACGAAAAGAATATAATCACAGGAAATGCATGTGGTAGTGCTGTTGTTGTTGTAGGTGGTGGTGGTGGTGGTGGTGGTAAAAAGGAGAGGGGAAAGGGAGATACCGTCGTCCTTTGGTGAAATCTACCGTAGCTTTGGAAGATCGTGGACACGCCAGAAAACCACGGAAATATGAAAACCACGCCAGCGGATATCGTGGTTTGACTGAAGATCCACGGAAAATTTGCCCAGTGTAATAGCCCCTTAAAACAGACAAAAGCAATCCAACTCCCTCCCTCTCTTCCACTTCGTCGTTTCGAAATCCCCCGCCGCGAAACCTGCTTTAGGCCTCGTCCTTGGCGGGAATCCCTCCTCCGGGCGGCCTCCAGGTGGTTAATTAGCACACCTGAGCACCTGAGGAAAGACGGCCGCTGATTGGCTAAAAAATATGCCCTCACACACCTTGTTCCTGGCGGGGGTTGTTGTTGTTGTTGGTGGTGGTGGTGGTGGTGAAGAGGAGAGGGGAAAGGGAGATACAGACAGACAGACAGACAAAGACACAGATTGACAGACAGACAGGCAGGACAGACAGACATAGATATAGACAGACAGACAGACATTTTATCATGACCTTCACCCCTACTAACTTTATCCCCCTAAAACAACAACAACAATAACAACAACAATTACCTGCAGGAGAAAGAGAAGGGAGAAGGAGGAGGAGGAGGAGGGAGAGGAGAAGGTGATTGCGGTTAAAAAAAAGGAGGAAGAGGAAGAAGAAGAAGGAAGATGAGGGAGGAGAAGGAGAGGTGAGTAGGTGGGTAAGAGAGGAGGAGGAAGCGGGAGAAAGAGGAGGAGGAGGGTGAAGAAGACAAACGAAGAAGAAGAAGGAGGAGGAGGAGGAGGGTCGGAAGAGGGGGGGGGGGGGGGGTCATAGTCAAAGAAGAAGAAGGAGAAAGGGGATCAGGTGGAGGAGGAGGAGGAGGATCAGGGGTAGGGGCAAGGGGGATCCAGGAGAGAGCAAGACCAGTGCTGGATCGTCCGTCACAGGGTATCGGGCGCCGCCATCACCACGTGGGATCGGATCGTCCTTCAGGCTTATTAACAAGGGATCAGGCGTCGGAATCGAGTCGTATTTTACGCGCCAGAACAAAGGCTGGAGGGCAGAGGAGGGTGAATAATAATAGAAGATGGAGGAGGAGGAGGAGGAGGAGGAGGAGGAGGAAGGTGAGTGAGAGGAGTGAGAGGAGTGGGGTACGCAGTAAGGTAAGTGTGTTTGTAAGTATGTATGTGCGTAGGTAGGTAGGTAGGTAGGAATAGGTAGGCAATCAAGCAGGTAGGTAGACAGGTAGAGAGAAGGAATGTACAGGTAAAGCAAAGGCAAAAAAAATAAAAAGGAGGAAGAATGCAACACAAGGAGGAGGAGGAGGAGGAGGAGGAGGAGGAGGAGGAGGAGGAGGAGGAGGAGGAGGAGAAGCGTGTGATGGACTACAATAGACCAATCAGTTCTTTTGTGTTTCTTTGCTTGTATATTATCTTCGTGTTTTTTTTTTTTTTTTTTTTTTTTTGTCTGTAGCGAGGGTGTGTTGGTAGCAAGGGGGAGGGGGGGGGAGGAGGAGGAGGGGGGATGTGATGTAGTGTGTGTATGTGTGTTGTTGTTGTTCTTGTTGTTGTTGTTGTTGTTGTTGTTGTTTGTTTTTGTTTGTTTTTGTTTCCTTCCTCCATTCCTCTCCTTTTGTTTGTTTGTTTTTCTTATTGGTGTCTATTTGCCTCCTTGCTTGCTTCCCTTTGCCTGATTTGTGACTTTCTTTTCTTTCTTTCTTCATTTGTGTTTTTGTTTTTCTTTCTTTCTTCCACGGGTCTGGTTGTTGTTGTTGTTGTTGTTGTTGTTGTTGTTGTTGTTCTTGTTCATTTTGTTCTGATTCCACTCTGATAATTTCTTTACTTTGTTTTGTTTTTATTTCTTTGTTTCTTGTGTGTGTGTGTGTGTGTGTGTGTGTGTGTGTGTGTGTGTGTGTGTGTGTGTGTGTGTTACCTGCCGTCAACACCTGTCAAAAACACAACCACTTAGAGGAACAGACTCGTATAGCAAACCCTTCCGTCAAGCCCACTAATTATCCTCCTCCTCCTCCTCCTCCTCCTCCTCCTCCTCCTCCTCCTCCTCGTGGTCCTATTTCTCATAATCGTTGTTCGTTCGCCTACATATGTCTTTCTGTGTGTGTGTGTGTGTGTGTGTGTGTGTGTGTGTGTGTGTGTGTGTGTGTGTGTGTGTGTGTGTGTGTGTGTGTGTGTAAAAAAGTGTAAATGCTGAGGAAGGACGTACAAGGATAGATAAGCATTGATGGAGGAGGAGGAGGAGGAGGAGGAGGAGAAAGAGGAGGAGGAGGAAGAGAGGAGGTGAGACAAAGAGGCCTTCATTCCACACCTGTACACACCTGAAAACACAGACAAAACAAAACAAAACAAAAAAAAGATGTAAATGAAAAAATAAAAATAAAGAAAGAAAAA
>NC_066564.1:5788499-5793499 GCF_024679095.1 Eriocheir sinensis
TCACCGGTACACAAGAGCAGCATAGATCTAAGTCATTTCTCGTCTAACAGGACTCAAAACTTTCACCCCTTGTATAAAGCCACACCTAAATCTATGTTATCGGTCATAGCGGTCATACCCAGCCGATATATTTATACGCGTGGCAATATATTCAATCATTTATACAGTTCAAGTCATCTATAGCTTGAGGGGAGGGGGGAGGGGGGGGGAGGTGCCAATATCCTTCTTTCTTCTCCTTGCTGCGTTATTATTTTTACGAAAGAGAAATAAATACTAGAAATGAGATAATGTTTTTTTTTTTTTTCGTGCATTCCCTTCTGTAAGTCCTCCAAGCGTTCTCCCATATCTATTCTGAACTCTTTTTTTCTCTCCCTCTCTCTCCCTCCACTCTCCATATGTCATCCACCTCCTCCTCCTCCTCTTTCCTCCTCCTCCTTTCTTTTATTCTATTTTCCGTCTATTCCCTTCCTTCAAGCTCTTCTCCCCTTCGTCCTCTCTTCCACCTCTCTCTCCCTCTCTCTCCTTCCACTCCACAACCCATCTTCCACTTTCTCCTTCCTTTTTTCCCTCGTCTCCTCCACCTTACCCCATTCCTCTCCCTCTCTCTTCTTCCACCAATCATCCACCTTCACTATCCACTACCTTAACGCCATTTCTTCCTCTCCCCCTCTCCTCCACTCCTACCCCCACTACATTTCTCATCCCCCACTTCGTCACCCACTCCTCTCCTCCACACCTCTTCCTCTTCCCGTTTCTTCACCTCCACCTCCAACCCCCATGATGGACGCTCGGATTGACTGCACCGCCACAAGACTCACACGATTGAATATTCTTTAAAGTGTCGCCGTAAATAACTGTGATCTCTCCCCAAATATCGATGTTGGCCCTCCCCCCCCCTCCCCTTCCCTTCCCCTATACGCCCCCATCCCCTCCCCTTCACTTTATACTCCCCCTTCTCTATTCTTCACTGTTTTTTTTTCTCCCCTTCCCTTCCCCTTTTCCTATCTCCCCTTCTTTTCATACTCCTTTTTCTCTTCTAGCTCACCTCTCTTCCCCTTCCCTTCCCCCAGTCTCCGCTTCCATTTATTCTCCTCCTTCTCTTCTCTCTCTTCTCTCTCTCTCTCTTCACTGTTTTATCTCCCCTTCCCTTCCTCTTCCTTTCCTTTCCTCCAGTCTTCCCTTCCCTTACACTCCTTTTTCTTTTCTCCCTTCTCTTTTCTTTGCTGTTTTCTCCTTTCCCTTCCCTTTCCCCCTATACTCCCTCCCCTACCCACTCTTCCCTTCCCCTCCACCCTCTCTACCTCCCTGTCTTTCTTCTCCTCCCCTCTATTCCTTTTTATTCCACTCCCTTCCTCTCTTCTCCCCCATTTCTACTTCTCTCCCTTCCTCTCTGTTCCTCTCTTTTCTCCCCCTTCCCCTCATACTAACTAACCTCTTCTCTTCTCCCTTTCCATTCCTCCCTCTTCCCTTCATTCTCTCCCCTCTCCCCTACTCCCCTCTGCATTTCTCCCCTTCCCTTCTACTCCTTTCTACTCCCCCATTTTCTTCCCTTTCCTCTCCTCTCCTCTTCTTCCCTTCCTTTCCCCTCCCCTCCCTTCCATCCTCCCTCTTCTTTCTTCTTTGTGTTTTATTTATGTTGTTGTTATCGATGTTTTCTTTCTTCCAGTGTTCTTTTGTTTTTTTTATTGTTATTGTTATGGTTGTTGTTGTTGTTGTTGTTGTTGTTGTTGTTGTATTCGTTGTTTATGAGTTTTGTTGTCCGTGTTGCCATTGTTATTGTTACTATTATTATTATTATTATTATTATTATTATTATTATTATTGCTATTATTATTACTATTTTATTGCTATTATTATTACTATCATCGTCATCATTATCAAAGCTGCCCCCAAAACATGAACACACACACACACACACGCAGGAAGGAAGGAACCAACCCGGACGCCCATTTTCTCTAATACGATCATAAGTTTTTTTCCCGTTTTCTTCTTCTTCTTCCGGCACAAGTAGTAAAGAAGGGGAGGAGGAGGAGGGGGAGGGGGAGGGGGGTTAAGGGCCATAAATCAAGGGGTGTCTAATTAAAACTTTGAGCCTCCCGCGGTAATCTGTCGTCACTTCGAGCCCCGACATGCTGATGGAAATGAGGAGGAGGAGGAGGAGGAGGAGGAGGAGGAGGAGGAGGGAGGAAGGGAAAACCACGACAACACGCCTAAGATTAAAAACTCAGTTACCTCACGTCTTCTCTCTCTCTCTCTCTCTCTCTCTCTCTCTCTCTCTCTCTCTCTCTCTCTCTCTCTCTCTCTCTCTCTCTCTCTCTCTCCCTCTCTCTCTCATTTTTCTTCCTCATTCGTCTCTCTACCGTGACGAGAGAGATGACGGGAGAGATGACAGATAAGGAAGGGAGAGATACGAGGCTGGAGATAAGGAAGAGGAGGAGGAGGAGGAGGAGGAGGAGCGTGATGTACAAGGAAGGGGAGGAGAGATAAAGAGATGATGTGAAAAATAGAGAGATATATTTATGAGAGAGAGAGAGAGAGAGAGAGAGAGAGAGGATGGATACAGAGGAAGAAGAGATAAGAAGGGCGCGGAAGGAGGAGAAGAGGAAGAACAAGAACAAGAACAAGAACAAGAAGAACAAGAACAACAATAATAATAAATAATAATAAGTATAGGAAAATTAAGAAACACAAAAGAAAGAAGAAGAAGAAGGAGAAGAAAGAGAATTGGAATACCAGGAAGAAAATATTAATGAAGAAATACAAAAAAATAAAATAACATAAAATTAGAAGTAAAAATAGAAGTAAAAAGAACCAAGAAATAATGATGGAAAATATTGATGAAGAAATACAAAAAAAAAAAAAAAATCGAACGTAAAAATAAAAATTGAAAAGAACGAACAAATAAAGATGGAAAATATTAATGAAGAAATAAAGAAAAAAAACAAAGAAAAAAATGAAAAAAATATGAAAATCGCGAAAAATATTAATGAAGAAAAAAAATTATATTAATAAGGTGAAAATATAAAGAGCTGAAGGTAAGAAACAGAACACAAAGGAAAGGTCGTAAATGGTCAAGGAAAAAAGGAAGAGGGAAAAATAAGGTCAGGGAGGAGCAACAGAAAAGAAAAAAACAACAAAAAACACATAAAAACAACACTATGTAACCTATTTAAACACGCGATAAAAAAAAACAATCTCTCTCTCTCTCTCTCTCTCTCTCTCTCTCTCTCTCTCTCTCTCTCTCTCTCTCTCTCTCTCTCTCTCTCTCTCTCTCTCTCTCTGTTCTCTTCTTGTTTTTGTTCCTGTTTTTCTTCCTTTTCTTCTTCTTCTAGTTCTCTATTCTTCAATTTCATACCTATTTTTTTATATATTTCCTATCTAGTCTTTCATGTCATTATTCTCTCTCTCTCTCTCTCTCTCTCTCTCTCTCTCTCTCTCTCTCTCTCTCTCTCTCTCTCTCTCTCTCTCTCTCTCTCTCTCTCTCTCTCTCTCTCTCTCTTTATCTTTTTTCTCTTCCTTCTGTGCCTTGCTTTTCCACTTTTCTCCCTCCTTCCCTTCCTTTCTCTTCTCTCCCTTCCTTTTTTTCCCTCACTTTACCTCGTCTCTTTCTCCATTCCTCCCTCTCTCCTTCCCCCTATTTTTCCTCTTGCTTTCTTTCCCTTCCTTCCTTCTCTCTCATTTCAAAACCAAAACACTAATAAAAAAAAACAAAGAAGAGCACAGACCACTTGAAGGCGCTGACAAAAACCAATCAGTCAAGGGCAGGAGAGAGAGAGAGAGAAAGAAGGGAGGGCGAGCAGGCGACCAATCACATTACTCGGAAAATCGACCAATCACGAGAAAGCAAAACCATCCATCCAGCGAGCCAATGTATTTCACGGCGAGGAGGAGGAAGAGGAAGAGGAGGAGGAGGAGGAGGAGGAGGAGAGAAAGGAGGAGGAGGAGGGTAGTAGAAATGCAGTGAGGCAAGAAGGAAGGAAGGAAGGAAGGAAGGAAGGAAGGAAAGGAAGAGCGGGAGAGAAAGGGAGAAAAGAAAGGAAAGGATAGGAAAAGGGAAGAACATGAAAGGGCGACTAAAGAAAAGGAAGGAAGGGAAAAGAAAAGAGGGAGAAAGGGAGAAAAGAAAGGGAAAGGATAAGAAAGGGGAATAACGTAGAGCGAGACTAAAGAAAAGGAAGGAAGGGAAAAAAGAAAGGAAAAAGAGAGGGGAGAGAAAGGGGGGGCAAGCAGAGAGGGAGGAAGGGAGAAAGAGACAAGGAAAAGTGAGGTGAAAAAAATAAAGGGAGAGAAGAGAAAGGAAGGAAATGAGGGAAAAAAAGTGGAAAAGCAAGGCACAGAAGGAAGAGAAGGATGAGAAAGGGAGGGAAGGGATGGAAGGAGGGAGAAAACAAGACAAGAAGGAAGAGAGAGAAGAGAAAGGGAGAGAGAGGGAAGAAGGGAGAGAAAAGAGAATCAAGAAACAGGAAAAAAAGAAAAAGAACGGACAGTTTGAGAGAAAGAAAGGAACGCAACAGAAAGGGAGAAAAGAGAGAAAGCAAGGGAAAGAAGAGTGAGCGAGGGAGAGAAGAGAAAGGGAGATGGAAGAAGGGAGAGAAAAGAATACCAAGAAAGAGGAAAGAAGGGAGAGAACGGAGAGCATGAGACAGACAGCAAGACAGGCGCGCAACAGGAAGGGAGAATAGAGAGACAGCCAGGGAGAGAAGAGAAAGGGAAGAAGGGAGAGAAAGGAGAACTAATAAAGAGGAAAGAAGAATGGTAGAGAAATGAAAGCATGAAATAGACAGCAAGACAGGCGCGCAACAGGAAGGGAGAAGAGAGAGAAACAGCCAGGGAGAGAAGAAAGGGAGAGAGAGAGAGAGAGAGAGAGGGAGAAGAGTTCCAACACACCTCTATCAGTGTATCTTATCTCCACCGTCCCAAATTCGATAGCATTTGCATAAAACAATCATAGCCTTATCTAATACATCCTATGCTTCGATATTTGAATAATTTTCCGATTT
>NC_066564.1:5795999-5808499 GCF_024679095.1 Eriocheir sinensis
GTGTGTGTGTGTGTGTGTGTGTGTGTGTGTGTGTGTGTGTGTGTGTGTGTGTGTGTGTGAGAGAGAGAGAGAGAGAGAGAGAGAGAGAGAGAGAGAGAGCACATCATGTCTATCTAGCAATTTACCTTATTTAGCCTGTCGTGTTTTTACTTACCTGTTAATTTGCCTGATGGCGTGTCGTTGCATACCTGTGTCCCGGCCTGCACGTGTCCCTGTCAGGTTATGCGTCTGTCTGTCTGTCACATTCCGTCCCCTATCTGCCTGTCAATCTGTAGCCGCAAGGAAGGTCTTAGTATATCAACCATAACATTCAACACAATTTTACCTGTTTGAAATGTGTTAGTGTGTGTGTTTGTATGTATAAGATAACGCTTCTCTGATGTATTTGTTCTCATCTTTGTTCTTTATTAGTATTTGTTGTATCTATTTCTATTTGCGATATTTATTCTTATTTGCTTTTATTTATGTTTCTCGTATTTGTTTCAATTTTAGAGTCTATTTGCATTTGGGTTTTGAATATTTAATCTCTTTCGTTTCCTCACTCAATTATTATTTTTATTTTTTATTTTTCCTCTCCTTTTCTTCTCTTCTTCCTTCCTTCCTTCCTTCCTCCTTATACGAATCTCTTCCTTCCTTCCTTCAGTATATTTGGCACCCTCCTCCTTTTTTTCTTCTCTTCTTTCCTTCCTTCCTTCCTTCCTCCTTATACGAATCTCTTCCTTCCTTCCTTCAGTATATTTGGCACCCTCCTCCTCTTTTTCTTCTCTTCCTTCCTTCCTTCTTATATTCATCATCTCTTCCTTCCTTCCTTCCTTTCCTTGATTTTTTTCCGCTTTATTTCTCATCAACCTTCTATTTACGAGTTTATTTGGTCCTTAACGAAACAAAACAATACATACTAATTACAGAAACACCTTCCTCTGTTTTGTGTTTTTGTGTTTCTTAGTTTACAGACCAACTACTTTCAGCAACACACACCTTTCCCTGTTTTAAATGCCAAGTGTGATTGTGTTTCAACTCTTTCTGCACGCATTTCCCTGGTTTTTGTGTTTGTTTTTCTAAGTATACGAAGCAACACTTTTTCAACACTTTTCTGTTTTGTGTATGTGTTAAGTGTTGTTTTTCTTAATATACGAAGCAACACTTTTTCAACAGTTTTCTCTGCTTTGTGTATATATGTGTTTTAGTGTTGTTTTTCTTAATTACGAAGCAACACTCCAATACTTTTCTCAATTTTTGTATGTTTTTCAGTGTTTGTTTTTCCTTAGTATACGAAGCAACACTCTAACACTTTTCTCTGCTTTGTGTACGTGTTTTAGTGTTGTTGTTTTCTTAGTATTCCAAGCAACACTTTCTTCAATACTTTTCTCAATTTTTTTATGTTTTTCAGTGTTTTTTTTTTCTTAGTAAACGAAGCAACACTTTCTTCAACACTTTTTTCTGTTTTTTTTAATGTTTTTCAGTGTGCTGTATTTTTCTCAGTACACGAAGCAACACTTTCTTTAACACTTTTCTCTGTTTTTGTATTTTTTCAGTGTTTTTTTTCTTAGTATACGAAGCAACACTCTCTTCAATACTTTTCTCTGCTTTGTGTATGTGTTTCATTGTGTTTGTTTTTCTTAGTTTACGAAGCAACACTTTCTTCAACACTTTTCTCAGCTTTCCTATGTGTTTCAGCGTGTTTGTCTTCAGTATACAAACCAACACACTTCTGACAAACCCTTTCTTTCTTTCATATGTCAAGTGTGTTTATTTTATCATGCACAAAACAACTCTTATCTGTTATTATAATGTCAGTGTGTTTGCGTCCCTTAGTATATGAAGCAACACATACAAATAAAACACCTTCCTCTGTTTTGTATTTGTGTTGACGCCTTCACTAATTTCATGTGTCTGTGGGTTCCTATGTTTCTATCTCGATCTATCAATTTCACTTTTCTATCAGCAAATATATCTGTTTACACAAAGAAAGATTGACCGTTAAAACCAACACTTTGCTCAAATAACCCAAGCCTGTCTGTAGTGTTATGTGTGTTTATGTGTATGTCTGTCAGTCAAATACCTCTCCCAATCTCTCTCTGTATCTATCTATTTTCACAACAAATGACTGCCTTCGTTTAGATCACCACTAACCTTAAATAAACCATTGCATAATACATAAAAAGTCTCTCTCTAATTTTACGTGTGTGTGTGTGTGTGTGTGTGTGTGTGTGTGTGTGTGTGTGTGTGTGTGTGTGTCAAAATTTGCTCCTCTATCAGCCTATGTATCTATTTGCACAACGAATGAGTGCCTTCCTTAAAACCAATACGTTTCTTCAATAAGCCCAAGAATGATACATAAACGCCAATCTCTATCTAGTTTTATGTATGTTTATGTATGCGTGTCTCTGTCAAACTCCTTTCCCAATCTGTGTATCCATCTATTTACACAACGAATGACTTGGCTCCGTTCAAACCAATACTTTCCTTAAATAAACTAAAGCATAATACATAAACACCTATCTCTATCTAGTTTTATGTGTGTTTATGTATGCGTGTCTCTGTCAAACTCCTTTCCCAATCTGTGTATCAATCTATTTACACAACGAATGACTTGGCTCCGTTCAAACCAATACTTTCCTTAAATAAACCAAAGCATAATACATAAACACCTATCTCTATCTAGTTTTATGTGTGTTTATGTATGCGTGTCTCTGTCAAACTCCTTTCCCAATCTGTGTATCAGTCTATGTACACAACGAATGACTTGGCTCCGTTCAAACCAATACTTTACTTAAATAAACCAAAGCATAATACATAAACACCTATCTCTATCTAGTTTTATGTGTGTTTATGTATGCGTGTCTCTGTCAAACTCCTTTCCCAATCTATGTATCAATCTATTTACACAACGAATGACTTGGCTTCGCTCAAACCAACACTTTCCCTAAATAAACCACAGCCTGATACAAAAACGCATGTCTATCTTGTTTTATGTGTGTTTACGTTTGTGTCTGTCTGTCAAATTCATCTCCTAATCTGTGTATCTGTTTCCACAACGAATGTCTTAGAAGGCTCCAAGTGTTTCTTTAAATATATGACAGCATGATTTGTACCCGACACCTTCCTCCTCTTTTTCTTGTTCCTCCTCATCTTTGCTTTCCTTTCCGTCCTTCCTCCTTGTATTTATCATCTCTTCCTTCTTTCCTTCATTCATTCTGTATACTTAAAACCTTCCTCCTCTTTTTCTTCTCCTTTTCTTCTCTTCTTCTTCCCTTCCTTCCCCAACACCTTCCCTCCTTTCCTTCCTTCCTTCTTTTCTTTCTTTCTTCCTTTTCCTTTTCTTCATTCCCTTCCCCCTCTTCCTCTCCTTCCCCAACACACTAGCCTTCCCCTCCCTCTCTCCCCACTTCCAGCTTCCCACCCCCACCTCACCTTACCTTACCTTACCTTCACCTAGACCATTCCCCTTTCTCCCTACCTATACCTGCTGACTCTTAAATTAATCTCACCTGTAGTCACCTGTTCCCGCCCTTAACCCCCCCTCAACCTTCTTTGCCCCCTCCTCCTACTTCCTCCCTTCCTCCTTCCCTTTCCTTCCCTCACCCTCTTTCCTCCATCACCCCTTCCCACTTCCCTCCCTTTCTTACCTCCTTTCCTTCCTTCCCCTCTTTCCTTTCCTCACCCCCTTCTCTCCCTCCCTTCCTTACCTCCTTTCCTCCCTTCCCCTCTTTCTCTCCCTCACCCCCATTTCCCTGTCACCCTCTTTCTTCTCCCTCATACCCTCTTCCCCCTCCCTCCCTCTCTCTCTCCATCACCCCCACCCTCCCTTCCCTCACCACCTTCCCTCTCTCACCTATCAATGCTCCTCCCTACTATCTCTACCTCTTCTCTTCCCCCTCTCAATCACCGTCCCCCCCCCCCACCCCGGCCCCGTCCATCACAGCGCTACGTGGCCCCGCTAATGCCTCTGTCCCGTGTAGGAATAAATTATAATGAATTTGAATATATATACACTCGACCTCGCTGTACCTGGCGTGACGGATGGCCAGGTGAACACGCCGCACCCCCCCCCCCTCCTCTTGCCCCCCACCTCCCGCCCCGCCCCACTTCCCCTTCCCGGTACGGTGTTGGAGGCGGGAAAGGGGAGGTGGGAAGGAAGGGGGTCACGTGGGGGAGGAAGATTAAGAGGAAGAAGAGAAGGAAAAATAATGTTAGAATAAAAGGATTGCAGGGAAGAAGAAAAAGAAGGAAAAGAGAAAGTAAGAAGAGAGGAATTGAAGAACGAGAAAAAGGAAACAAAGAGAAATAAGAAGAAGAAAAAGGAAGAAGGAGAAGGTGGAGGAGGAGGATTGAGGGAAAGACGAAAAGATGAAAAAGGAGAAAGGAAAGAAAATGAAAGAAGAGGAGAAGGATTGCGGAGAAGAGAGAAAACGGAAGAGAAAGAGAAAGAATATGAATAATACTGAAAAAAAAAGGAGAAACATGGAGGAGAGGAAGGCAAACTATACAAGCACAAAAACAAAAACAAAAAAAAACAAGAAATAAAGGTAAGAAGGGAACGGGAATACGAAATGAATGAATGAATGAATGAATGAGGGAAGGAAGGAAGACAAATAGCAATATATAAAGATATCTAATTGAGGTTGACGTCTCTCATAATTATACAGACAAAGAGACAGGAGTGATTGAGAGAGCTATTTATAAGGCGGGGAATAACTTAGTAATGAAGAAGAAGAAGAAGAAGAAGAAGAAAAAATAATAATAATAAAAAGAAGAAGAAAAGAAGAAGAAGAAGACTAACAATAAAGAAAATGAAGAATAAGATAAATAATGTTACTTTGAACACTAATATTTAAGCCAATCAGTTGTTGTTGTTGTTGTTATTGTTGTTGTTGTTGTTGTTGATGTTATTGTTGTTGTTGTTGTTGTTGTTGTTGTTATTGTTGTTGTTGTTGTTGTTGTTTTCGTCTTCATATATATTTTTTTCTTTTTCAATGACTCTTTTTTTTTGCGTTTTTCTTTTGTTTATTTACTCCCTCGTCTCTCTTTCTCTATTTTCTTCATTAAACTCTAAGTCTATTTGTTCTATTTCTATTCTTTATTTCGATTTCAGCTTTTGGGGGGTATTTTTATTTGTTTTATTCATTTATCTTTATTTTGTAAGTGCTTATTTACTATTTCCTCAATTTCTATTTCCTCTATTTTTATTTGCTTTTATTTCCTTCTATTTTTATTTGTTTTATTTTTTTCTTTATTATCTACGAACTTATTTACTATTTCCTCTATTTATTTTTATTTGCATTTATTTCCTTTTGTTTCGTATATTTATTGTATTATTTTTGTATTATTTATTGTATATTTCCTCTATTTATTTTTATTTGCTTTTATTTCCTTCTATTTCCGACATTTATCTCTATTTTAGGGTCAATTTCCATCGGCATTTCGAATATTTACTTTCATTCGTCTCATCACTCGTTATCTTATTTATGCTTATCTTTGTTTACTTCTCTTTATTTATTACCCTCCTGCTTTATTGCTCTTTACGTTCCTATTTACGAGTCTATTATATGTTTATTTACTCGCCCGTTCATCTCGTCACCCCAATCACTTAATATTTATTTCTTTACTTAATTCTTTTCCGCTTTACTTCTCTTCAAGCTTTTATTTACGAGTCTATTTGTTTGTTTGCGCGCTCGTTCGTCTCCCTATCTCGTTCTTTATGCCTTTATTTGTTGGCTCCTGACAGCTGATGAACGACGCGCGGGAACAATGCCTCGTTTTGTGTGTCAATGCTTGGTGGTGAAGCTCGCCCCGTTTTCTTCGCTAAGTCTAAATCGGCAGAGATGATCCATAAAACTATGTAATATATAGGCGACTGGAGGAGGAGGAGGAGGAGGAGGAGAAGGAGAAGGAGGAGGTCGAGGAGGAGAAGGGAGGAAGAGGGGGATAGTTTAAAAAGAAGGAAGAGTAGGAGGCGAAAAAAGGAGAGATATGTAATGTTGTTGAAGAAAAGAGAAGAAGAAACAGAAGGAAGAGGAGGATAGTTTAAAAAGAAGGAAGAGTAGGAGGCGAAAGAGGAAGAGAAGAAGAAATAGATGTAGGAGGAGGAAGAGGAGGAGGAGGAGAAAGAGAGGTGGTGGGGAGGAGGAGGAGGAGGAGGGGAAGAGGTTACAAAGAAGAAGGAAGAGGAGGAAAAATAAGAGAAAAGGCAATAGACAGAAAGAATGAATGATAGAAAGAGAAGAAGAAGAAGAAGAAGAAGAAGAAGAAGAAGAACAAGAACAAGAAACAGAAGAAAACCAGATACATAAATGAGAGAGAGAGAGAGAGAGAGAGAAACCCACAAAAAAATGAAAAAAAACAGAATGTATAATAAAATAGAGAGGCCATGATGGAGGTGAAGGAAGGAAGAAAAGAAGGAGGAGAAGGAGGAGGAAGAAGAGGAGGTCAGAGAGAGAAAGAGAGAAAGACAGAGAGAGAGAGAGGGGGAGGTGCAGAGAGAGAGAGCAGTTTCATCGTACATTTGGCAACCGATCCTCCCTCCCTCCCTCCTCCTCTCTCTCCCTCCCTCCTTCTCTCCCTCCCTCCCTCCCTTCCTCGTAAGTCTTCTCACCTGCAAAATTATCATCGCACGCCGACTGACTGCGACTTGCTGCCTTGGTCTCCCGCCATGACGTACAGTGTCTGGTCTCGATATCTGCCCCCCCATCCCCCCTCGACCCCCCCCCTCTCTCTCTCTCTCTCTCTCTCTCTCTCTGAAGGAAGGTCTTTTATTGCGTTTTTTTTTTTCGTTTTTTGGGGGTTACTCGTTTGTTTTTCATTTCTTTCTTTCTTTCTTTCTTTCTTTCTTTCTCTCTCTCACACACTTTCTCTCTCTCCCAGACAAAGGAAAGAGAGAGAGAGAGAGAGAGAGAGAGATAAAGAAAGAATTATGACAAAATGAGACAGGAAAAGAAAGAAAGAAGTGAGAGAAAAAAAAACTGATGTACTGAGAGAAAGGAGAAAAGGGAGAGAAAAAGGGAGGGAGAGAGAAAGGGGGGAAGGGGGGTGGGGGGAGGGAGGGACAAGCCATAAGGATCAGGGGGTCGTTAAGGGCGTTCTGTGCCTTTGTTTTTGAGTGAAGTTCGCCCTTATCGCCCCTTTTCCTCCCCCTCTCCCCTCTTTCTCTCCAGCCCTTTCTTCCCGCCTTTATTTCCTCCTCTATTCCATCCTGTTCATCCCTCCTCCTCCTCCTCCTCCTCCTCCTCCTCCTCTTCCTCTTCCTCCTCTTCTTCCAGCCTCCTCCCTCTGTCTCTATCTCTCTTCTTCTTCTTCCCTCATTCTCTTTATTTTTTTTATTGTCATTTTCTTTCTTCGTCTCTCTTATCCTTCTATTTTCCTTCTTCTTTTTCATCTAATTCTTTTTCTTTTTCTTATAAACTCTTTTCATTCTCTTTGATTTTCCTTCTTTTCTTCCCATTTTCTTCTCTTCCCTCTCCTATCCTTCTATTTTCCTTCTATTTCTTCTTGTTCTCGTTCTTTTTCTTATTAACTTTTTTCATTCCCCTTCATTTTCCTTCTTTTCTTCCCTTTTTCCTCCCTTTCTTTCATTGTTCCTCATGTGTTGCTCTCATTGCCTTTAAATCCTCTTCCTCCTCCTCCTCCTCCTCTTCCTCTTCCTCTTCCTCTTCCTCCTCCTCCTCCTCCTCCTCCTGTGAGAACCAGGATACGCGCCGTGTTAGCTTCATGTTCTGTGTGAGTAGTGACCCTCCTCGTACCCCCCCGCCCCCCCCTGTACACACACACACACACACACACACACACACACACACACACACACACAACTTCGTATATATATATTAAGTTTTCGTTTTAAATCTCCTACGAATTTCCGGGACGTCCCTTTCATTCATATTCCTCACTTAGTTTTATCAATGGTTGTTAAATAAGTTAAGAGAGAATAGAGACAAGTTAGTGTGAAATATGTAGTGAAGATAAGGAACACTATGCCACTGAGTACTCGATGAATTAGGACGTTAAGCATTTATTTATTTATTTATTTTCTTTACATCAGAGGACACGGCTTAAGGGCAATAAAAAAAGTGTATAAAAAAAAAGCCTGCAACTCGCCGCTCCTATAGAAGATAAAAGTAAGGAGTAGCCAAAAGAGAGGTCAATTCCAGGTGTATTTTCCCTTCCTTTCTCTTCTATCTCTTCTTTTTTTCCCTTCACTTTTCCTGGTCTTTTTTCCTCTTCTTCTCTCTCTCTCTGTTTGCCTCCCATTCTCTTCATTCTTCCTTTCTCTTCTCTCCCTTCCTTTTTTCCCTCATTTTCCCTCGTTTCTTTCCCCTTTCTCTCTCTCTGTTTGCCTCCCCATTCTCTTCATTCTTCCTTTCTCTTCTCTCCCTTTCTTTTTTCCCTCACTTTCCCTCGTCTCTTTCCCCTTTCTCTCTCTCTGTTTGCCTCCCATTCTCCTCATTCTTCCTTTCTCTTCTCTCCTTTTCTTTTTTCCCTCACTTTTCCGCGTCTCTATCCCCCTTTCTCCCTCTCTGTTTGCCTCCCAGTCTCCTCATTCTCCCTTTCTCTTCTCTCCCTTACTTTTTTCCCCTCATTTTCCCTCGTTTCTTTCCCCCTTTCTCCCTCTCTGCTTGCTTCCCCAGTCTCTCCATTCTTCCTTTTTTCTTCACTCCCTTCTCTCTCTCATACTTTCTTTCCCTTTCTTCCTTTTCTTCTTTAGTCGCTCTCTCATGTTCTTCCTTTTCTTATCCTTTCCTTTATTTTCCCCTTTCTCCTCTCTTCTTTTGCTCCTTCCTTCCTCCTTTTCTTATGCAGTCTAATCTGTCTAAATAAATGCAAGGAATGTGGAGTCGGGTATGAAAAAAATTCCACTCCGACTTCCGACTCCAGGAAATTATAAGGGTGCGACTCCGACTCCCCCTACGACTTCACACACACCCTCCCCCTTCCCCTCTCCTGCAGTACCATGGTAGGTGTCTGGTATTTTTTTTCTTTTTTTACAGCAAAGGAGACAGCTCAAGGGCACACAAAAAGTAAACAATAATAAAAAAAAAAGCCCGGTACTCGCTGATCCCAAAAAGAATCCAAAGAGGTGGCCGAAAGAGAGGTCAATTTTGGACGGAGAGGTGTCTGGCAAAATCTATACGTTAATTGTCATCCTCCACTGTATAGATTCTAAATTTTGAAACTGAACCGCGTAATGGAGATAAGGTCTGAGTGACGGCAAGTATAGCGAGGAACAGCCACAAATAATCACAGGTAAAGAAGAAATTAAGTGAACAAATAAAGTTAATGATGAAAGCGAGTTATTAAAGATTAGGAAGACGAGGAAATGTCACAAATAAAGAGAAAGTGGATCATAAAGTAAAGTAAGTCAATGTATAAAGTTAAAAAGAAAATTAATAAAGAAAGTAAAATAATAACGTGGATAAATAAAGGCGACAAATAAAGTAAACGAACAGATAAAGCAAACAAATAAGATAGAGCAAATAATAAAGTAAAAAATAAAATAAAAACCAAAAAATAGTCAGAAATAAAATGAAAAGACCAAAAATAGAGTCAGTCAATCAAATAAAGACCAAAAATAAAGTCAGTCAACCAAATAAAGAAGAAAAATAAAGTCACAAAGAAAATAAAAAGCAAAAAATAAAGTCACAAGTAAAATGAAGAGCGAAAATAAAATCACAAATAAAATAAAGAGCGAAAATATAGTCAGTCAGTAAGGTGAGCACACAGGTAAAGGTAAGGGAGATAAGGTGAGCACACAGGTAAGGTAAGGAAGATAAGGTGAGCACACAGGTAAGGTAAGGGAGATAAGGTGAGCACACAGGTAAGGTAAGGGAGATAAGGTGAGCACACAGGTAAAGGTAAGGGAGATAAGGTGAGCACACAGGTAAGGTAAGGAAGATAAGGTGAGCACACAGGTAAGGTAAGGAAGGTAAGGTAACACAGGTCAAGGTAAGGAAGATAAGGTGAGCACACAGGTAAAGGTTAGGGAGAAGAAGCAAGAGAGTGTCACGTACTTTACAGCGTCTGTCATGGGCTCGGCGGGCAGGTGCGACGCCGGGGCGGGGCCAGGTGACTGCTTACCTGTGTGGGGAGGGAGAGGCTCATTAGTTAAAAGGTGAGGGGGCGGGCCGGGAGAGGGGGGGAGAGGAGTGGCAGGATTATGGTGAATAGAAAATAATGGATAAACGAGAGAGAGAGAGAGAGAGAGAGAGAGAGAGAGAGAGAGAGAACATGACAAACACACACAGAACAAGAAATCTGATAAAGTTACACACACAGAAGGTCACGTAAAGACAGACAGACAGACAGACAGACGCAGGAACTAAATTACAGACAAGATAAGAAGGGGAAGCCTGTAAGAAATGACGAACCAGGAAGGAAAAGGAGGGAAGGAGAGGGGGAAGAACGAAGGAGAAGGAAAGAGAGAGGGAAGGAGAGGGGGAGAACGAAGAAGAAGGAAGGAGAGGGGGAAGGAGAGGGGAAAAACGAAGAAGGAAGGAGAGAGGGAAGGAGAGGGGAAAAACGAAGGAGAAGGAAGGAGAGAGGGAAGGAGAGGGGGAAGAACGAAGGAGGAAGGAAGGAGAGAGGGAAGAGGAGGAGTGAAAAGGAGAGACGAACGGGGAAGAGGAAGAACAGAGAAAAGGAAAGGGATGAATGAAGGGGAAGGAAAGGAAGGGATAGGGAAAGTAAAAGAAGAAAAGGTGGAAATTGATAACAAGTAGAAAGGGTAAGAAAGAATGATGAGGGAGGCGAATGAAGGGAAAGAGAAGAGAGAGAGAGATAAAAAAAAGAGAGGGAGAAACTGATAAGAGGAGAAAGGGCAAAAAAATAATTATATGGACGTGACAAAAGTGAGAGAGAGAGAGAGAGAGAGAGAGAGAGAGAGAGAGAGGACGAAATAAGGAAAAAAGAGGGAAAAGGAGGTCCCTGACAATTGAAAGAGAGGAAAGAAAGAGAAAATGAGAGGAAGAAGAAATATATGATAGGAAAGACAAAAAGATATGACAGAGAGAAAGAAAAGGAGAAGGAAGAAAGAGGAGAAAGAAAAGTAGAGAAGACCAAAAACAAGGAGATAACAAAGAAAGTAAAGGAAAAGGAAAGAAGAGAGAAAAGAAGGAAAATGAGAAAAAGGCCAAAAAAAATGACAGAAAAAAATAAAGGGAATGAAAGAAAGAGAGAAGAGGAGAAGAAAAGTAGAAAAGGCTAAAAAAAGGAGATGAAAAAGAAAGTAAAGGAAAAGAAGGAGAGAAGAGGAGAAGGAAAATTAGAAAAAAGCAAAAAAAAATGACAGAAAAAAAGTAAAGGAAAAGATAGAGAGAAAAAGAGGAGAAGAAAAAGCAGAAAAGGTAAAAAAAGAAGACAAAGAAAGTAAAGAAAATGGAAAAGAGAGGAGGAGAAAGAAAAATAGAGAAGGCCAAAAAAAGAAGAGAGAAATTAAAGGAAAAGGAAGGAAAAAACAGAGAAGAGGAAAAGGAAAGGTACAAAAAACCAAAATAGGAGAAAACAAAGAAGAAAAGAGAAGGAAAGAAGAGAGAAGAGAAGAAGGAAAAGTAGAAAAAGCAAAAACAAAAGATGACAGAAAAAAAGTAAAAGAAAAGAAAGAGAAGAAAAGAGGAGAAAAAGGAAAAGTAGGTGAGGAAAAGAGAAAGAAAGAAATAATGATATGAAGTGAAGGAGAATGAAGATAGGAATAAGGGAAGTAGGATAAAGATAAGACAAGAAGATAGAGATAAGAAGATGCCTAATTATCTTACGCTTCTTATGTTCCTCAAATTACGTTCCATATCTACCTTATCTTCTTAATCCTCCTTGTGTTACGAAAAAAAGAAAGAAGTAGGATTTGGAAGAAGGGAGCATTGAGGTAGGAGGTAGGCAGGGAGGAAGGAAGAGGGGGGAAGAGAGAGGAGAGGAAGGGAGGAGGAGACAGGGAGAGGAGCTTAGCGAGGAAAGAAGGGGAAGAGAAGGGGAAGAAGGGAGCATTGAGGTAGGAGGGTAGGCAGGGAGGGAGGAAGAGGGGGGAAGAGAGAGGAAGGAAAGGGAAGCAGGGAGAGGAGGGGAGAGGAGACAGGGAGGGAGAGAGCCGGCTTAGAGAGGAAAGAAGGGGAAGAGGAGGGGTAGAAAGGAACATTGAGGTAGGAGGGCAGGCAGAAAGGGAGGAAGAGGGAGAGAGGAAGGAAGGGGAAGCAGGGAGAGGAGGGGAGAGGAGACAGAGAGGGGAGAGCCGGCTTAGAGAGGGAAGGGGGGAAGAAGGGGAAAAAGAGAGAGGAGCAGAGGAAAGAGGGAAGAGAGGGAGAAGAAGAGAGGGAAGAAGGGAGGAGACTTAGAGAGGAGGGGAAAGGGAAGTGAGGAAGAAGTGGAAGAAGGGAGAGGGAAGAAGAGGGGAGGAAGAGGAGTGGAAGAGAGAGGGAGAAGAAGAGAGAAGAAGAAGGGAGAAGAGGAGACTTACAGAGGAGGGGAAAGGGAAGTGAGGAAGAAGTTGAAGAAGGGAGAGGGAAGAAGAGGGGAGGAAGAGG
>NC_066564.1:5813499-5815999 GCF_024679095.1 Eriocheir sinensis
TCTACCTTCTGCTTTCCTTCTTCTTTCCTTCTCTTCTTCGTCGCTAGCTGTTCACTGTTCCTTCTTCCACTTCTATATTTTCCTACGTTTCCTATTCTTTCTCTTTATATTCCTTTGCTCTCCTCCTCCTACCATTGCATTCATAAGCCCTCATCTTACACACACACACACACACACACACGAAGAGCAACAGGAACCAACATCACTACCACCAACAACCACTACCACCACCTGTACCCCCTTGCCCTCCCCCCTGCCCCACCAACACCACCACCGCCAGCCGCCGACAGCCCCGACAGACAGCCCCGCCCAGATCGGCCCCCATTAACAGGCAGAGAAGACAGCGATTAGGCCCAAATTACAGAGGCTGCCACCACGGACCCCTCCCGCCCGTCCACCCAATAGCTACTTGCTGCCGATCCGATCTTGCTGCGGGAGGAGGAGGAGGAGGAGGAGAGGAGAGGAGAAGAAGGAAGAGAAAAAGGTGGAGGTAAGCAAGCTATTCTTCCTCCTTCTTTCTCTCGTTCTTTCCGTCTCCTTCTCCTCCTCTTATTATTCGTTCTTTTGTTTTGTTTTTGTATTTTGCTCATCTATTTTTTCTTCTTCCTTTTCTTCCTCCTTCTTTCTTTCTTATTATTCGTTCTTTTGTTTCGTTTTTGTATTTTGCTCATCTATTTTTTCTTCTTCCTTTTCTTCCTCCTTCTCTTCCTCATCTTTTCCTACTCTCCATCTTTATCTTCCTTTCCTCAATTTGTGTTTCTAATCTCTTTTTTTTCCTTCCTTCTCTCTCCAAAGTTTGATCTCCTTTCTCTTTTTTTTCTTCTTCTATTTTCTTCTTTTTCTTCCTCCTCCTCCTCCTCCTCCTCCTCCACTTTCTCCTCCTCCTACCCCACTACCTCCTCCTCATTTTAGTTTTTTTTTGTGTGTTCTTTTTTTCGTTTTTTTTTTGTGTGTGTGTGTGGTTTGATTAGGGAGTCGAAGGTTCAATGTGTGTGTGTGTGTGTGTGTGTGTGTGTGTGTGTGTGTGTGTGTGTGTGTGTGTGTGTTTTAGTTCTCTCATATTTCTCCTCTTTTATGTTATTTACGTATTTATTTATCTGTTTAATGTTGGCTTTTGTTTATTCCGCATTTTTTTTTTTTTTCCCTCGGTCGCTCGCTCGCTTGTTAAAACTATGCGTGTTTTTTTTTGTACTTGTTTATTTTTTACCCGTTTTAATTTAGCTTTCTCTTTATTTATCTATTCATTT
Organism: Eriocheir sinensis; assembly: GCF_024679095.1. Taxonomy (NCBI): domain Eukaryota; kingdom Metazoa; phylum Arthropoda; class Malacostraca; order Decapoda; family Varunidae; genus Eriocheir; species Eriocheir sinensis. The sequence continues at coordinate 5,814,747 of NC_066564.1, forward strand.
GCTCGTATTTTTTGTCCGGGTCTGTCTGTCTGTCTATCTATCTATCTATTTGTCCACCCATCTGTCTCTCTCTCCACCTGTGTCTGTCTATCTGTCTCTATCTATCTGTCTGTCTCTCTATCTGTCTGTCTGTCTATCTATCTGTCTCTATCTATCTTATTCATTACAAAGCTCTATTATCTTATTTTCTTTCTGTTCTGTTTTTCTTATCAATTTCTTCTTTATTTTCTTCTTCTGATCCTATTCTTCTCTTCCTCTTTCCTTCTCTTATTTATCTTATTCATTACAAATCTCTATTATCTTATTTTCTTTCTATTCTGTTTTTTTATCAATTTCTTCTTTATTTTCTTCTTCTGATCCTATGTTTCTTTTCTCTTCCCTTTTCTTATCACTAAATATCCTCTTCCCTTCCACTGTCTTTGTTATCTTACTTTCTCTTTCTATTATCCTTTTCAAATCAATTTCTTCTTTATTTTCTTTCCCCTGTTCCTATCCTCCTCTTCTCTTCCCTTTCCTTATCACCATCTTTCCTATTTTCTTCCTTTCTTTCTATTTTCATTTCGTTTCTGCCTCACTAATATTGTTTCATCATTTTATTCTTTCTTTTCTTTTCCAATTCCAGTCTTTCTTTCCTTCCTTATTTCCCTTTGTTTCTCCTTCACTGTTGTTTTCCATTCCTTTCTTCTTTATTTTCTTCCTTCCTGTCTTCCTTTCCTTTTTTCACTTCGTTTCTCGTTTACTATTCTTTCCTTTCCATTCCTCCTGTTCCTGTCTTCCTTATTCCTTCTTTCTTTCTTTTCGTTTCTCTCTATTCTTTTATTTATTTATATTTTCTTTCTTTCTTTCTATTGTCCTTCCTTCCTATCTTCCCTCCTTTATTCTCCTTTGTTTTCCCCTCACTATTCTGTTCCATGACTTTCTTCTTTCTTTCTTTTCTTTTCTTCCTTCTTTCCTTCCTTTCTTCTTTTCTTTCTTTCTTCCTCTCCTCCCTTCTATTCTTTCCTTCATCACTTTCATCTTTCCTTCTACTCTCCCTCCCTACCTTTCTTCCTCCCTTCTTCATTTCCTTTCTCCCTCACTTAACATCATCGCGAAATCCACTTGACTGACAGAAGGAGGAGGAGGAGGAGGAGGAGGAGGACAACATGGCACTCTTACAAGGAATGATTGACAGGCTAAACATTTGGCAACCTTGTCGAGAGAAGAGGAGGAGGAGGAGGAGGAGGAGGAGAGGAAGAGGAGATGACACGGAG
>NC_066564.1:5825999-5833499 GCF_024679095.1 Eriocheir sinensis
TGAAGGAAGGAATGAAGGAGCAGGAATCGGACAGAGGGGGGCAGGGGGAAAGGGGGGCGGGGGGAGGGGACGGGGGAAAGGGGGGAGGAGGAAAACTATAAAAAGAAATAAATAAACAAATGGGGAAATGGGATAACGAAGATAGGAAAGAAAGGCGAAAAATGAAGGGAAGGAAGTTAGAAGGGGAGCAGGAATCGGACAGAGGGGGGCAGGGGGAAAGGGGGGCGGGGGGAGGGGGGGGCGCCTGGTCCGCGTGTAGCCCTAAGCCAAGCATCGCCACACAAAACTCTCGTCGTCGTAAACAAAGCCGAGACAGATTTACGAGATGGAGCGATAAAATTGGAAGTATTATTTTTTTTTCTTTTTTTATGTGTGTGTATTCTGTCCGCGCTTTTCGTTCACTTATTCTGATTAATCGTAAAACTTGGACCCTTGTTTTTATTTATTTTCATTTTTGTTTCTTTTTTTTTCATATATATATACAGTAGTTATGCGTTTTTGTATGAATTTCTTTTTTTGTGTGTGTATTCTGTTTGTTTGTTTTTGTTCACTTATTCTGATTAATAGAAAATTTGGACCATCGTTTATTTACTTATCTATTTATTTTTTTTTTTCATTTTTCATATATATAGTTATGCTTTTTTGTATGAATATTTTTTGTATTGCATCTTTTTTTTGTTCATTTATTCTGATTAATGGTAAAATTTGGACCATTGTCTATTCATTTATTTATTTATTTATCTTAATTTATTTTTCTCATATATATATAGTTATGATTTCCGCGCATGTATTATTTTTTTTTATTCTATTCTTGTCGTTCACTTATTCTGATTAATAGTGAAACTTTCTCCACTTTTATTTATAGTTACGTCTTTCTCATGTTTATATCTGATTCGACTAAATTGGACCCATTATTTTTTTTTCTTTTACTTTCTTTTCACTACTTTTCTGATTAATCGTGAAACTTTGCCTCCTTTTGTTTACTTTCGTTTGTTTTATTTGATTTTCCTTTGTTTCCCTTTCCTTGGTATTCAGTTTTCCGGCACCTGGTTCTCGGTATTCAGTTTTCCGGCACCTGGTTCTCGGTATTCAGTTTTCCGGCACCTGGTTCATGGTATTCAGTTTTCCGGCACCTGGCTCTCGGTATTTAGTTTTCCGGCACCTGGTTCATGGTATTTAGTTTTCCGGCACCTGGTTCTCGGTATCCAGTTTTCCGGCACCTGGTTCTCGGTATCCAGTTTTCCGGCACCTGGTTCTCGGTATCCAGTTTTCCGGCACCTGGTTCTCGGTATTTAGTTTTCCGGCACCTGGTTCTCGGTATTTAGTTTTCCGGTACCTGGTTCTCGGTATTCAGTTTTCCGGCACCTGGTTCTCGGTATTTAGTTTTCCGGCACCTGGTTCATGGTATTCAGTTTTCCGGCACCTGGTTCTCGGTATTCAGTTTTCCGGCACCTGGTTCATGGTATTTAGTTTTCCGGCACCTGGTTCATGGTATTTAGTTTTCCGGCACCTGGTTCATGGTATTTAGTTTTCCGGCACCTGGTTCTCGGTATTCAGTTTTCCGGCACCTGGTTCTCGGTATTTAGTTTTCCGGCACCTGGTTCTCGGTATTCAGTTTTCCGGCACCTGGTTCTCGGTATTTAGTTTTCCGGCACCTGGTTCTCGGTATTTAGTTTTCCGGCACCTGGTTCTCGGTATTTAGTTTTCCGGCACCTGGTTCATGGTATTTAGTTTTCCGGCACCTGGTTCTCGGTATTTAGTTTTCCGGCACCTGGTTCATGGTATTTAGTTTTCCGGCACCTGGTTCTCGGTATTCAGTTTTCCGGCACCTGGTTCATGGTATTTAGTTTTCCGGTACCTGGTTCTCGGTATTTAGTTTTCCGGCACCTGGTTCATGGTATTTAGTTTTCCGGCACCTGGTTCATGGTATTTAGTTTTCCGGCACCTGGTTCTCGGTATTTAGTTTTCCGGCACCTGGTTCATGGTATTTAGTTTTCCGGCACCTGGTTCTCGGTATTTAGTTTTCCGGCACCTGGTTCATGGTATTTAGTTTTCCGGCACCTGGTTCTCGGTATTTAGTTTTCCGGCACCTGGTTCTCGGTATTCAGTTTTCCGGCACCTGGTTCTCGGTATTTAGTTTTCCGGCACCTGGTTCTCGGTATTTAGTTTTCCGGCACCTGGTTCTCGGTATTCAGTTTTCCGGCACCTCGTTCATGGTATTTAGTTTTCCGGTACCTGGTTCTCGGTATTTAGTTTTCCGGCACCTGGCTCTCGGTTTTTACTTTCTCGGCATCTGATTCCTACTTTTCCGGGACCTGATTCATCCTTTTCCGGTGCCTAATTTTTACTCCCCGGCACCTGGCTCCCGGCACCTGGCTGGCTGGTCCGCGGAGCCTCGTCGGCGTCTCCTTCCCTCGACGCCCTTGACAAATCGGCCATCATCATAATGATCAAAAGTTCTCAAACGACCCATAAAAGGCACACCACATCAGGCTAACTTATGCCGCCGCCGCCGCTGCCGTCGCCTCCACCACCGACGCCATCGCAACAGCCACCGTCTACTACTACTTCTACTACTACTACTACCTGATCCTACTACTAATGTTAATACCGCCAATACCACTACTATGAATGCTTGTCTTAATTAGTTTCGTAATAAATCTTTAAGTACTACTCTAGGGGAAATGCAACGGATATGAGCACTGAGGCCACGCGCAGCTGTAGCGTATGGTCCCGAACTCCCGAACTTACCTCTACCATCATAACTACTACTACTACTACTACTACTACCACTACTACTACCACTACTAAGGCAAGTCACATTTAACCATGCTAATACAATCACCATCTCCACCACCACCACCACCACCTCCAACACCGCATCACCACGACAATCACCACCACCACCACCATCTCCACCACCTCCAGTCATCTCCATCAGTCACCACCACCACCACCACCACCTCCGTCAGTCAAGATGATTACCATAAATTCCTAGAAAATGTAGTGAAAGAAAAAATGAGAAGGAAAATAGGAATAGTGTGTGGAGAGGAAGGAAAGAAAGAAGGAGGAAGGAGGAGGAGGAGGAGGAGGAGGAGGAGGGGGTAGAAAGGGAAAGAAGAGAAGGAGAGAGAAGAATACCATGCTGAAAATTAGGTAAAAAAAAAAAGCGAAAAAAAGGGAGGGGTGAAGAAATTGGAAAACGAGAAAAAAAGAGGAAAAGAAAATACGAAACCATGAAATAAGAAAACAAAAAACGGAAAAAACAACAACAACAACACAAAAACGAAGTACGAGAAAAAAAAGGCAAAAAATAAAAATAAACGGAGTAGATAACGGGAAACCAGAAGAAAAAGCAGTGGTAGAAGAAGAAGAAGAAGAAGAACGAGACTAAGATCAAGACGAGAAACCAGAAGACCACGAGCCACAAGAAGAAGAAGAGGAGGAGCAAGGTGTGAGGGAGGTGCAGGTGGAGGATATAATTTACCTGAGAGAGAGTCATGATTTGCTTCAATAACTGTCGCGGCCACGATGAAGGCACCTGGCTCCTACCTGTGCGTGTGCGTGTGTGTGTATGTGTGTGTGTGTGTGTGTGTGTGTGTGTGTGTGTGTGTGTGTGTGTGTGTGTGTGTGTGTCTGAGAATTTTACTCCACCGTTACACACGCACAAAAAAATGAGAAAAAGAGAGAGAGAGAGAGAGAGAGAGAGAGAGAGAGAGAGAGAGAGAGAGAGAGAGAGAGAGAGAGAGAGAGAGAGAGAGTTAATGAAGACACAGGTAAAGGCAGGTGACGTTTTAACCACTGCAGGACGAAGCGAACAGGTAGAGAAAAAGATAAATGAGGGAAGTGATGAAAATGATGATGATGATGATGGGGAGGAGGAGGAGGAGGAGGAGGAGGAACAATTGAGCCCCGTGTTGAAATTTTAAACCAAGAAAACAAACTTGCCATAAAAATAACCCAAAACAAACCAGCGCTCAAGACATTCATATTTTACTTGGACATTGTAATTTTCTCTCCCTTCTCCTCCTCTTCCTCCTTCAAGCGGTCAGTCAGTGTTCAGCACGGTTTCAGAAAGGGTAGATCCTGTTTTACTTATTTTTCGTCCGAGGCTACACACAGTAAAGGAAACTATATGATCTGACGTATCTAAACTTTAGTAAGACATTCGATACAGCCTCTTCATTTTCTTCCTCCTCTTCCTTCTCCTTTTCCAAGCATGGGTTCACAAAGGGTAGATCCTGCTTTACTTATTTTTCGTCCGAGGCTGTTCACGGTAAAGGAGACTATATGATCTGATGTATCTAAACTTTAGTAAGACATTCGATACAGCCTCTTCATTTTCTTCCTCCTCTTCCTTCTCCTTTTCCAAGCATGGGTTCACAAAGGGTAGATCCTGCTTTACTTATTTTTCGTGCGAGGCTGTACACATGTAAAGGAAACTATATGATCTGATGTAACTAAACTTTAGTAAGACATTCGATACAGCTTCTTCCTTCTTTTCCTCTTCTTCCTTCTCCTTCTCCAAGCATGGGTTCACAAAGGGTAGATCATGCTTTACGCGTGGCCTCAGTGCTCATATCAGTAACATTGATCCTTGAGCTTGCGGGAATGTGTTTAAATTAGAAAAAAAATTAATTAGAAAACGACAAAGGTATGAAATGGTCTGCCAGGAGAGAATGAGAAGAATAGTTTTGGCAGTCATGTGGTGAATGTCAATACCACTACAACTACTTCTACTACTACTACTACTACTACTACTACTACTACTATTATTATTACTACTCCCGTCCCCTTTCTCTAATTCAAGGTTTATAAAGACACTTGTTTTTAATGACCCACAACGCCCGCCGCATACATTCGGTGGTGGTGGTGGTGGTGGTGGTGGTGATGGTGGTGGTGGTGATGGTGGTGGTGATGCATGAAGACATTTCCACGCTTTGTTATTTACCATTTTCTTTTTCCCTGTACCTTCATATATCTACGAAGGAAGAAGAGGAGGAGGAGGAGGAGGAGGAGGAGGAGGAGGAGGAGGAGGAGGATTAGAAGGAGAGGAAAGAAGAGGAGGAGGTGAAGGAGAACGAAAGAACAGACACTCACCTACCCACTTACACACACACGCACACACACACACACACACACACACACTCACGGACCCGACAGAAATAAAGCGAAATAACTTCAGAATTATTCAACACAATTCGCCGAAGAGACACCAGGAAAGAGAGAGAGAGAGAGAGAGAGTGTTAATAATATAGGATCATTGAGTTTGTGTGACGATCGATAAAAAAAGAACAGCCTCTCTCTCTCTCTCTCTCTCTCTCTCTCTCTCTCTCTGTGTGTGTGTGTGTGTGTGTGTGTGTGTTTCGGCTGCTTTAAGGGAATCGGTTTACTTGTTTACAGTTGTGTGTGTTTTTTGAGGCATGCAAGGGTTTTACGTGTGTGTGTGTGTGTGTGTGTGTGTGTGTGTGTGTGTGTGTGTGTGTGAGTGTGTGTTTATAACTGTCTCCCTCTCTCCCAACGACACACACACACACACACACACACACACACACACACACACACACACACACACACACACACACACAGACATACGTGCTTAAGATATGAAATTACGACGGTCTGAGTGGCTTTCTTTCTTAACTCTGAGGCAGCAACTCCTCCCCCTCTCCCTCTCCCCCTCTCCCTCTCTCCCTCTCTCCCTCTCTCTCTCTCTCTCTCTCTCTCTCACACACACACACACATTCTTCTGCATCACCAACTGTCCACACACACATCCCATTACCTTCACATCCCTCCTCCTCCTCCCCCTCCTCCTCCTTCAAAGTGCCTTAGTCAATCCCAGTCAAAGAGGGCCCTGCCAGTTAAGGGCTTCTGTCCGCCCTTAAAGACTGACTTAAGGGGACACAAGACCCTCGCTGAAGAGTCTCGCCCGCAACAGTTTATCTTTCACGAGACATAAATGGGCGAGGGGTTCAGGTGTCCACTTGTGGCTTTATTTCTTAATTAATACAGGTGAAAGAGGTCGCGGCGAGATGAAAGGTGAGGTGAGGGAAGGTGAGGTGAGGAATAGAGGTGAATGGACTGCGAGGTGATTAGTAAAGGGTGTGAATGTGGTGTTTGTGCATGTTTGTGTGTGTTTAGGAAAGAAGTTGATGAGTTGAAAGGTGAGGTGAGGTGAGGGAAGGTAAGGAGAGGATCTGGAGGTGAATGGACTACGGGGTGATTATTAAACGGTGTGAATGTGGTGTTTGTGTGTGGGTGATAGTGTTTGTTTGTGTTGGTGTTTGGGAAAGGAGAATTTGCCGAGATGAAAGCTGAGGTGAGGTGAAGTGAGAAAGTGGAGATGAACAGACTAGGTGGTGTTTAGGTAAAGGTGTGTGAATACGGTGTTTGTGGGGGATCGTGTTTGAGTGTGTTTGTTGGTGTTTGGGAAAGGAGACGCTGAAGGGATGAAAGCTGAGGTGAGGTGAAATGAGGTAAGGACGTTGAGGATGTGAATAGACTTCGTGGTGATTAAGTAAAGGGTATGTGAACGCGGTGTTTGTGTGTGTTTGTTTACGTTTGGTAAAGGAGACTAAGTAAGAGATTAATGAATGGAAATGGAAATAGAAGTAAGGATGTGAAGAATGCAATACGATAAGAGGTTTAGGGTGAAAGTTGTGTGTTTGGTGATGTTTGTGTAATGAGACGTAAATGAGAAGGTAAGAGAATATATATAAAAAATAGACTCAGAGGTGATAAGGAAGTTTGTTAATACTATAAAGTTGTTTTAGGATAATAATATTTGTTAGTCGATGGTTTGAAAAAGGAGGCAGCAAAGGAATGAATACAAGCAGACTTAGAGGTGGTAAGGAAGGATATGAATACAAGGAAGTAGAGATTAAGGATACTTATAATTATATGTCGATGTTTTTGAAAAGGAAAATTATACAAGGCTGAAAATAAATTGACTTAGAGGTGGGAAGGAAGGATATGAATACAAGGAAGTAGTGATAAACGATGATTATATTTATAAGTCGATGTTTTTAAAAAGAAATTGTACAAGGTTGAAACTAAATGGACTTAGAGGTGGGAAGAAAGAACATGAATGCAATGAGATAGTATTTCTGGTTAATAATGATTGTATGTTGATTGTTCGTAAAGTTTTTTTTTTTTTTTTACAACAAAGGAGACAGCTCAAGGGCACAAAAAAGGAAACAATAATTAAAAAAAAGCCCGCTACTCGCTGCTCCTAAAAAAAAGAATCAAAAGAGGTGGCCGAAAGAGAGGTCAATTTCGGTAAGAGAATGAATATAAATACGTTTCCAAAGAGGTGACCAGTCCGAAGCGTGTCAAAAGAGTGAGTTAAAGTCTTGAGTGAACGATGTATATATGTGTTGACGTGCGGGCGGGAAGATATGTGTGTAGTCAGGAGTCATGGAGAGCCGCGCATCAATAAGCCTTAACCCGGTAGCAGCGACGGGGCAAATTTGTGGCTTTACCGTGTAGCAGCGACGG
>NC_066564.1:5835999-5855999 GCF_024679095.1 Eriocheir sinensis
GTGTGTGTGTGTGTGTGTGTGTGTGTGTGTGTGTGCGCTCATTATTAATTCAGTGACGAGCAAACTACATTAGAACAGGAAAACGAATAGGAGAAGAGAAGGAAAAATAGGAAAAGAAAAGAAAACGAGAAAATAATAAAGGAAAACAAAAAAACAGAGAAAAGAAACGAGAAGAGGCGAGAAAGAAAAAAAGAGGAGAATAAGAAGAGAAGAACAGAGGGAAAAAAAGGAAAATAGAAAACAAGAACAAAACGCAATCACAAAACAACAAGAACAACACAAACAGAGGAAGAACAGAACTGAGAGCGAACACGAACAGGTAAGAGAGGAAGGAGAGTTAACGATGCAAGGAAGAAGGGGAAAATGCAAGAAAAGAAGAAGGAAAGGGGTGTAAGTGTGAGGGAGTAAGGAAAGAAAGCTACAGAGAGGAAGAAGGAAGGGGAAGGAGGAAAGAAAGGGAGACGAAATGAAGTGGAAAAAGAAATCAGAAAGGGAAGGGGAGGGAAAGAGGAAAAGAAGGAAGGAAAGGAGGAAAGGAGGCTAAGAAAGGTAGATTAGGAGAGAAGGAAGGGGAGAAAGAGGGCGAGGAAAGGGGTAGCGAAAGGCAGGTAGGGGTGAGGACAGGTAAGTTAGGCGTGGGGAGGGAAAGAGGGAAAGAGGGAGAGAAGGAAGGAATAGGGGAAAGGAGAAGGAGAGAAGGAAGGGGAGAAAGAGGGGGAGGAAAGGGGGTAGCAAAAGGCAGGTAGGGGAGAGGACAGGTAAGTTAGGCGCGGGGAAGGAAAGAAGGAGTAGGGGAAAGGAGAAGGAGAGAAGGAAGGGGAGAAAGAGGGGGAGGAAAGGGGTAGCGAAAGGCAGGTAGGGGTGAGGACAGGTAAGTTAGGCGAGGGGAAGGAAAGAAGGAGTAGGGGAAAGGAGAAGGAGAGAAGGAAGGGGAGAAAGAGGGGGAGGAAAGGGGGTGCGATAGGCAGGTAGGGGTGAGGACAGGTAATTTAGGGGGGGGGGGGGGCCGGAGGCAGCAATTTGGATACCTTATCAGCGTAGTTCAGGTGTAATGTGCATAATCTCCGCCACACACGTCCAGCGTCCATGATGGGAGAGCGTCACTTACCACCCAGATAATATTCCCCCCCCCCCACCCCAACCCCCCTCCCTCGACCCCCTCCCTCCTCCTTCTTCTTTTCTTCCTCTTTTTTTCCTCCTCCTCTCCTCTTCTTCTTCCTCTTCCTTAACTTTCTCCTCTCTTCTTCTCCACCACCAAAAGTATTACCACCCTCACCGTCATCTCCTCCTCCTTCTCTTCTTCCTCTTTTTTTCCTCCTCTCCTCCTCTTCTTCCTCTTCCTTAACTTTCTCCTCTCATCTTCTCCACCACCAAAAGTATTACCACCCTCACCGTCATCTCCTCCTCCTTCTCTTCTTCCTCTTTTTTTCCTCCTCTCCTCCTCTTCTTCCTCTTCCTTACTTAACTTTCTCCTCTCTTCTTCTCCACCACAAAAAGTATTACCACCTTCACCGTCATCATCTCCTTCTCTTCTTCCTCTTTTTTCTTCCTTCTCTTCCTCTTCCTCCTGTTCTGTGTCCATTTTCTATTTTTCAAATTTTCTTCTCCTCCTCTTCTTCTTCTTCCTTCCTACTACTACTACTACTACTACTACTACTATAATTACAACTATTACTATTTTTCCTCCTCCTCTTCCTCCCCTTCCTCCTCCTCCTCCTCCTCCTCCTCCTCCTCCTCCACGAAAGGTATGCGTATGAATAAATGAGGTTTAATAATCGAAGGAGAAGCTACAACATGTTTGGAGGAGGAGGAGGAGGAGGAGGAGGAGGTGGAGGAGGAGGAGGAGGAGGTGTGTTGGGCAAGGTGTTGATTGGGTAAGGGAGGTTAAGAGGAGGGAAGGAAGGAGATGACAGGTAGGATGGAAAGGGTAGAGAAGAGGATGAGGAGGAGGTAAGGAGGTAAAGAAGAAGGGAAGTGATTGTGTGTGTGTGTGTGTGTGTGTGTGTGTGTGTGTGTGTGTGTTGGCGATAACGTACGGATAAGCGGGTGTTTGTTTACGCTCTGAGAACAAACACAAACAAACAAACACAAACATCGACTGACAGTTAACAAGAAGACAAAGTGGAAGAAAAACAACAACAACAACAACAACAACTACTACTACTACTACTACCACTACTACCACTACTACTACGTCCCTCTCCTACTACAATTACTCCTCCTCCTCCTCCTCCTCCTCCTCCTCCTCCGGTGTCAAAAGGTCTCAAGGGGGGGGGGAGGGGAAAGGGGGGGAGGGGGGAGGGGGGGAGCGCTAAATCCGTGTTGCAGAAAAGTGTGCTGTGGGAGTTAGAGGAATTAGTGGAACAGCGAGCCGGAATAATCAAATGGACTCTCTCTCTCTCTCTCTCTCTCTCTCTCTCTCTCTCTCTGGCGGGGGATGGAGGGGGAGGGAGAACCATCACCACCACCATCACCACCACAACTACCACCATCACCACCACCACACAGCCTCTCCCTGTCCACCCAGCAAACCCAAGCAATACTCTCCTCCTCCTCTTCCTCCTCCTCCCCCTTTTCCTTTTACTGTTTCTTCTACCTCCTCCTCCTCCTCCTCCTCCTTCTACTATTTCCTCTACCTCCCTAACAACCCCACCTCCACCTCCTCCTCCTCCTCCTCCTCCTCCTCCTCCTCCTCCTCCTCCTCCTCCCCGCCCTTTACCAGCACAATTACAAGAAAATCCTCGCCAACACATGAATCCGGTGACCACTCGGCCCAATGCACCTCCAATGTACCGTCACCTCCTCCTCCTCCTCCTCCTCCTCCTCCTCCTCTTGTTCAGTCGTCCCCAACCGCGCCAAATGAGGGGGTCGTGCTTGTGGTGGTGAGGGGGGGAGGGGGTGGAGGGGTCGGCGGGCACCTGAGACCGGCGTTAAGGTAGCCAGGACTAATTAGTAGCTGAGAAAGGCCAGGCAGGAGGAGGAGGAGGAGGAGGAGGAGGAGGTGGAGGTGGTGGTGGTGGTGTGCTTCTTTTTCTACTTCTTTTTCTTTTTTGTCATTTTCTTCTTCTTTTTCGTCTTTTTTTTCTTCTTTTTCTTCTTCTTCCTCTTTTTCTTCTTCTTCTTCTTTTAATTCTGCTGTTGATGCCGTTTCTGCTTCTCCTTTTCTTGCTTGTATTTGTATGTTGTTGTTGTTGTCTTCTTTTCTTATTCCTGTGGTTGTTTATTTTCCTTCGCTTTCGTTGTTATTTTTTCCTCGTTTTTTGTTTCTTTGTTTTCGAGATTCGGGATTTTCTCCTAAGTTTTCTTCCTTTTCCATTTCCTTCTCTTTTTCTTCTCTTTCAGTCAAGTCAATTAGCCAGTCAGTCAGCCACAAGTAATTAGCCTCATTCAGTTAGTTTATCGGCCATTCATTTCGTCAATTCCTTCAGTCAAATAGCTCGCAAGCCAATTAGTTAGCCAGCCAATTAGTAACTCAGCCAATTAGCCGGTCATTTATCTAACCCGGGCAGTCAATTAGGTATTCCAACTTTCATTTATAAGTTGGAGAACCGGTCAATGATTCACAGTTACCCGGTCAACAGTTAGTCAGTCAGCAGCCAATCGGTTAATCACTTCCAGTCCCAGCGAGCTAATCAGATACTTCGTCAGTTTACCCGGTTAAACATCCAGCTAGTCAGTTAATTAGATGTTCAGCATGTTCTTCTATACAACCATTAGTCAGTCAATTTTCCAGTCAAATACTCATTCACTCAGTTATTCAGTCAGTCAGTCAGTCAGTTATCCAGTCAGCTAATCATTCAATCAGCTATTCAGTCAGACAGTCAATTTTCCAGTCAAATATTCATTCACTCAGTTGTTCATTCGGCAAATCAGTCAGTTATCCAGTCAACTAATCATTCAGTCAATCATCTTGTCAGTCACTCGGCAATCGGATATGTTCCTCTATTTTCTTCAATCCCACTAGGCATTGCGTCAGTTATCCAGGCAACTAATCATTTTGTCAGTCAGCGAATCAGTCAGTCAGTCAGTCAGTCAGCTAGCTACACAATGTTTTCTTCAACCTTTCCACCAGTTACCCGATCAGTCAGTCAAGCAGGAAAAGAAGAGGGGAATTTAACTAGCCAAGGAGCCATTCAGTCAGCCAGTCGCTCACTCACTCACTCACTCAGTCAACTAAATACTATCCACAATCCTCCCACCAGCCATTCAGTCAGATATGCAGTCAGTCACTCAGCCCGTCAGCCATCCAGTCACTTAATCAGACAGCTATTCAATTCTTCAACCTCCCTACCAACCAGTCATCCATTCAGTCAGTCACTTAATCAGACAGCTATTCAATTCTTCAACCTCCCTACCAACCAGTCATCCATTCAGTCAGTCACTCAGTCAGTCACTTAATCAGACAGCTATTCAATTCTTCAACCTCCCTACCAACCAGTCATCCATTCAGTCAGTCACTTAATCAGACAGCTATTCAATCCTTCAACCTCCCTAACAACCAGCCATCTATTCAGTCAGTCACCGTCAGTCAGTTACCCAGTCAGCCATTCCGCCCCTCAGTCAGCGAGGCAGGAAATCGAGGCTGGCAATAGCGGCGGGGGTCTGAGGCGGGACGGCGGAGCGCTGCCACCATCCACCACCCTCATTTGCATCCTGAAGACATTTAACAGTGGGCAAGGCAGCGCTAACTACCCGCCCCCCCTCCCCCCGCCACCCCCGCCCAGCCTCCCCCCTCTCTCTCATCGTCTTCTGCTTCTCCTTCTTCTTCGTCTTCGTTTTCGTCTTCTTCTTCGTCTTCTTCTTCTCCTCCTTCTTCTTCGTCTTCGTTTTCGTCTTCTTCTTCGTCTTCTTCTTCTCCTCCTTCTTCTTCGTCTTCGTTTTCGTCTTCTTCTTCGTCTTCTTCTTCTCCTCCTTCTTCTTCGTCTTCGTTTTCGTCTTCTTCTTCGTCTTCTTCTTCTCCTCCTTCTTCTTCGTCTTCGTTTTCGTCTTCTTCTTCGTCTTCTTCTTCTTCTTCTTCGTCTCCTCCTTATATCCATGCTATTTCCCCATCATCTCCGTCTCCTCTGTCTCCCTCCTCTTCTTTTCCTTCTTCTTCTTCTTCTTCTTCTTCTTCTTCTTCTTCTTCTTCGTCTCCTTCTTATATCCATGCTATTTCCCCATCATCTCCGTCTCCTCCGTCTCACTCCTCCTCTTCTTTTCCTTCTTCTTCCTCTTCGTCTTCTTTCTCCTTCTCCTTCCCTCTCTTCATTTGCTTTTTCCTTCTTTTCCTTATTCTCTCTCCTACGTACGCTTTCCGTCTCTCTCTCCTTTCCCTCTCATTCTTCTCCTTCCTTCTTCTTCTTCTTTCCCTTCTCTTACTCCTCCTCTTCTGTCTCTTCCTTATCCTGCTCCTTCTTCTTCTCCTTGACCTTCTTCTCATCTTCTTTCTCCTACTCTCTACTTCTCATCTCTTCTTTATTCTTCTCCTCCTCCTCCTCCTCCTCCTCTTCATTTTTCACTTCTTACTTCAGTTTCTTTTTCTTCTTCTCATCATCTCTCTTCCTCTTCCTCCTCCTCCTCCTTCTTCTCATTCTTGTCTTCATTTTCCTCATGTTTTCCTCCTCCTCTTATTTCCTTCCTGTCCCTCATCCCTTTTCTTTTTCTTCTTTTCATTATAATATTTTCTTTGTGTTTTTCCTTTATTTTCCCCGTTGTCTTATTTTGCATTCTCCTCTTATTTCCTTTCACTTTCTTCTTTTCTTTTGATTTCCTTTGTTTTCTCCTCATTATTTTCCCCAATCGTCGCCATTTTCTCTAATATTTTTTTCTTTTCATTTTCTTTTTATCTTCCTTCTTTTCTCTTTTAAATTTTCCTTTCGTCGCCTTCTGCTCTCTCTTTCTTATTCTTCTCTCCTTTCCTTTCCTTTCCTTTCTTTCTTTTCCTCGCTTTTCTTTTATCACTTTTCTCTTTCCTTTTTTCCCTATTCCAATTATTCGACTTATTGTTTTTCTACCCTCACCCCTTCGTCTTCTTCTCCTTCTTCTTCTTCTTCTTCTTCTTCTTCTTCTTCTTCTTCTTCTTTCTTTCTCTTCTCTTCTCTTCTCTTCTCTTCTCTTCTCTTCTCTTCTCTTCTCTCTCTCTCTCTCTCTCTCTCTCTAAACGTCGGCCCCTCTTCCTTCCATGATAAATGAACACAATTTACATGAACAAGACGTGAAGGTTGCGTGTGTGTGTGTGTGTGTGTGTGTGTGTGTGTGTGTGTGTGTGTGTGTAAATTTCGTAAGCATGCCTCTCTCTCTCTCTCTCTCTCTCTCTCTCTCTCTCTCTCTCTCTCTTGATCTTCCTTTTCTTTCTCCTTTCGTCTCTCTCTTTCTTTTCTTCTTCTTCTTCTTCTTCTTCTTCTTCTTCTTCTTCTTCTTCTTCTTCTTTCCTTTCCTTATTTATATCCTTTCCTTCCTTTCCTCTCTCTTTTCTATTATCATTTCCACCCTTCCTTCTTTTCCTGTTGCACCCTCCCACCCTTCCCCCCTCTCCCTCCCCCTTCTCTCCCTCCCCCCCCTCTCTCTCTCTCTCTCTCCCAGCCACTCTATTAAAGGAAACTCGCGATAAATCACCACCTTCCTCCTGTTTGCGGGTGGCCATCTGATAGTTGAGACAGATGGCGAGAGGATGGGGGAGGAGATGGGGGGGGAGGGGGGAGGGGAGGGAAATGGAGCAATGGGAGCAAAGGGAATAAGGGGAACGAGAGAAGGGAAGGGATGAGGGTATATAAAGGGGAAGAAAAAAGAAGAGGGGAAGAGAGCAAAGGGAAGAAGAAGAAGGGAAGAGGGTAAAGAGAAGAAGAAGGACAAGGGAAGAGCGTAAAGGGAAGAAGAAGAAGGAAGAAGAAAGAAAAGGAGAAGGAAGGAAGAAAAAGAAGAAGGGAAGAGAGTAAAGAGAAGAAAAAGGAGAAGGGAAGGGAAGAGGGAAGAAAAAGAAGAAGAGAAGAGAGTAAAGAGAAGAAAAAGAAGAAGGGAAGAGTAAAGAGAAGAAAAAAGAAGAGGGGAAGAGAGCAAAGGGAAGAAGAAGAAGGGAAGAGGGTAAAGAGAAGAAGAAGGACAAGGGAAGAGCGTAAAGGGAAGAAGAAGAAGGGAAGGGAAAAGGGTAAAGGGGAAGAAAAAAAGAAGAAAGGAAAGGAAGAGGGAAAAAGAGAAGAAGAAGAAGAAGAAGAAGGGAAGAAAAGAAGGTAAAGGGGAAGGAGAAAGGGAATGAAAAGGGAAAAAACGAGTAAAGAAGGGAAAGGAAAGGGAAGGGAGGGAAGGAGGGGTGCAATGGAAAGGGGTGGTGGAAAGCAAAGGGAGGGGAAAGGGAAGGGAAGAGTAGGAAGGAAAGAAGGGAATGGGAGAGAGGGTTAATAAGGGAAGCGAAGGGACATAGGGAGAAAATAGGGTAAGGAGTGAGAAAGGAAGGGAGAGAAACATGGATGGAAAGGGAGGAAAGGGGAGGGAAGGGCAGAGCGCATAGGGAAAGGAGAAGATGGAAAAGGGGAAAGGGAATGAAAAGGGGGAAAAGAGAGAGTAGGAAAGGGAAAGGAGAAGGGAAGGAGAGACGAGGGGATGGAAGAAAAGGGAAGCGAGGACAGGGAAGGGAAAAGAAGAGGGCAAAGGGAAGAAAATGGGAAAGGGAGTAAAAGAGTAAAGAAAGGGATTGAGAAAAGGAAGGAAAGAAAAAGGAAAAGAAGAAGGGGGGATTGAGGACAGGGAAGAGAAAAGAAGAGGGTAAAAGTAAAGAAAGGGAAGGGAAAGGGGAAAGGGAGAGTAAGGGAAGGGAGGGGAACGTAGAGGGGAAGGGGTGTGAGGGGGGTGAGGGGGGAAAGAGGACAGAGAGGAGGAAGAAAGTGAAAAGAAGAAGAAAAGTGGACAAGACAAAATGATACAAAGAAGATTGAAGGAGGATAAAAAAGAACACAAAATAAGGAAAGAAACTAAGAAAATGATAAGAAGAAGATTAGAATGACATAGAAAGAAGAGAAGAAAAGAAGAAAAATGAGAAAAGAGAGAAGTGGGAGAAAAGAGGAAAAAAAGAAGACAAGATTTAAGGGCGATAAAAAACACAAAATAAAAAAAAGAAATTAATAAGATGATAAGTCGTAGATAAGAATGGGATAGAGAAAAGAGAAGAAAAGAAGAAAAATGAGAAGAAAAGAGAAGAGAAAAGGAGAAAAAAGAAAAAAAATACAGAAGGAGAAGAAAGTATATAAATTGCACTAACCAGACAGAAGAAGAAGAAGAAGAAGAAGAAGAAGAAGAAGAAGAACACGAACAAGAAGAAGATGTAGAAGAAGAACAAGAAGAAGAAGGAAAAACAAATAAAAATGCAAAGGGAAGATTAGGGTGATGGATGTGTGGAAAGGGGAGACAGGGAGGAGAGAAATGGAGAAGATAAGGGCAGGGAGAGAAGGAGGAGGAGGGAGAGGAGGAGTTAGGAGAGAGAGAGGGAGAGGGTGAGAGCTTCCGGAAGACACACTTAACCACAGACAAACACTAACTTCTCCAGGGCAATTAAAGACCGTCAGACTGTTTGATACGCGTGTGGGGAAGGGGGGAGGGAGGGAGCGGTGGATGGGGATGGTGGGTAAAAACTGGGTTGGAAATAGTACGAAAGTTCGAAAGAGGGATGGAAAGGAAGGGAAGGCTAGGAAGGGGAGGAGGGAATGGGAAGTGAAGGAAAGGAGGGGAGGGGAGAGAGGAATGGGAGGGGAAGGGAATGAGAAAGGAGGGGAAGGAGGGGAGGGGAGAGGTGATTAGTAAGGGGAAGGGAAGGAAGGGAGGGGAGTGGGGGAATGGAAGGGAAAGGGAAGGAGAGAATGGGTAGGGAAGGAAAGGAGGGGAGGGGAGGGAGGAATGGAAGGGGAAGGAAAGAAGGGAAGGGGAGGGGAGGGGAAGGAAAGGAAGGGGAGAGGGAAATAGGAAGGGAAAGGAAGGAAGGGGGAAAAGAGTAGGGGATAGAGGAAGAAAAAAAGAAAAAAAGCGAGGAGAGGAAAGGGAGATGGGGAGGGAAGGAAGGGGAAAGGGAGACGGGGAGGGAAGGAAGGGGAAAGGAAAGGAAGGAAATAATAAAGAATAAGAGGAAGAGAAAAAGAAAAGGGGAAAGGGGAGGGATGGAAGAAGGAGCGAAAAGGGGATGGAAGAGAGAGGATGGGTTGGGGATAAATGAAAAGGAAAAGAGGGGAGGGAAGGAAGAAGGAGAAGGAAGAGGAGGAGGAGAGGAGAAAAAGGGGAAAGAAGGAGAGCTGATAAAGAATAAAGAAGGAGAAAAGGAATAGAATAAGAAAAGAGATTAAAAGTTAGACCAATATGACTGAGATTGAGAGATAGATAAAAAGAGAGAATGAAAATAGATAGATAAAAAGAAAGAGAGAGAATGGAAAAGAAAGACAAGTGGAAAAAGAAAGAAAGGAAGAGGAAGAGAAAGAAGAGGAGATTTAATACGGAGAGAGAGAGAGAGAGAGAGAGAGAGAGAGAGAGAGAGAGAGAGAGAGAGAGAGAGAGAGAGAGAGAGAGAGAGAGAGAGAGAGAGAGAGAGAGAGAGAGAGAGAGAGAGAGAGAGAGAGAGAGAGAGAGAGAGAGAGAGAGAGAGAGAGAGCACAGACAGACAGGGACACACCAATTGCAAGAGAGCGTGACAGAGGCAACATCCGGGCACCCCTTCCCCCCCCTGCCCCCCTCACCTCCCCCCCCCTCTCACATACCCTCATCCTCTCTAATATTACATCCACAACATCCGCCTCACCCCTCTCTACACCCCCCTCTTGCCCCCCTCCGCCCCCCCCCCGCCCCCCCTTGCCTAAACCCTTGTCAATGCACCTATAACAACAACAAAATCCCTTCTCGACCCCTCCCCCCTCTCCCCTTCCCTGCCCCCCTCGAACCCCCCTCCTGCCCCCCCTCTCTTCTTCGTGTTGCAATATGGTGGCTGGTAGGGTTGAGAAATGTGTGTGTGTGCGTGTGTGTGTATGTATGTGTGGGGCCTGTAAGGAGGAGCTACGTGCATATAAACACACACACACACACACACACACACACACACACACACACACACACATACAGTCATTTTCTTGTGTGTGCTGGCCGGAAGAACACCAAAATTAGGCCTTATGTGTATATTTTTATCCCCTGGAGGAGGAGGAGGAGGAGGAGGAGGAGGAGGAGGAGATGAACGTGACTTGACAATTGAATGAAGAATATTAAATCGTTTTTCTGTCATCAAAAAAAAAAAAAGAGGAAAAAAAGAAAAGTTACCCAAAGAATAAACACCTTCAAAGCCTTTTTTTTCCTTCCTAGATTTAATCTTTTCCTCCATCATCAGCTTAACTTAATTACACCACCTGCAATTAACGACTACATAATTTATCGGACCATAATTTTCTGCTAATTGTCTATCTTCTTCTTTATCTTCTTTATCTCTAATTACCTGTCTATACCTCAGATAAGACAGAGAAATGCATCAAGTAGCGAGAGAAAGGAATGATGATGATGATGATGAGGAGGAGGAGGAGGAGGAGGGGGAGGAGGAGGAGGAAGAAGAGGAAATTTAAATGGAAGTTGGAAGGGAGAAGAGATCAATGAAAGAAGGAAAAAAAAAGTAGGGAAAGGAGAAAATAAAAAGCGTGAAGTAAGAAGAAGGAAAAGAAGGAAAAGACAGGAAAAGGAAACTAAAGTGAAGAGGGAAAAAGAAAAGATACAGATTTATAAGACTTTTAATAATTGTACTCTCCCTCCTCCTCCTCCTCTTCCTCCTCCTCCTCCCTCCCTGCCCTTATCTTCTCCATTTCTGCCTCTAATAATAATAATAATAATAATAATAATAATAATAATAATAATAATAATAATAATAATAATAATAATGAAGGGAGAAGGGAAAGGGTTAAGAAAAGAGGAGGATAAGGAGAGAGGAAGGGAGAGGAAGGAAGGAATAGAATGATAAAAGAGAAAATAAAACAAAAAATAAAACAGAAAACCGAACAAAAATAAAAACGTAATAAAATAAATCGAGGAGAAAAATAACCAAGAAAAAAACATCTTTTCAAACCCAAAAAAAAAATATTGAACAGAAACTACAATAAATAAACAGAAACTACAATAAAACAAAATAAAACAAAACAAAAATAAAATATAGCAGGAAATAAAATAAATAACCAATAAAAAACAGAAACCTTCACACTTTCATCCTCTCAGATCAATACAAAACAAAAATAAAAATAAAACAGAAACAAAACAAAACCGCAAATAAAACACCCAATAAAACACCCAATAAAACAAAATAAACCGTAAAATAAAACAACCATCCCTTCCTCCTCTCAGACCAATAAAATCCACAACGCCCATAAATCTCTACCGCTATCAAGTACTAAATATATGGACGACTTCATACCAGGGTTACCAGATTATCGTACTCAGCCACTCAGCACGTCATACTTCCCGGTTTCTGACTCTCAAATATCGTAAACAAACACCAGTAACGCTTTTAATGATAACTTTAACTGGAATCTCGTTATCTGTGTGGGTACGAAAGTTTTGGGCACTGGAACTGATAAATGTGATTTTTTGTGTACGATAATATGGTAACGCTGCTTTATACCCCCTTATTTATACGAGACAATTGACCCCCGAGACCTAATGCATATGGAAACAGCAACATGACGGGCCGGCGGATACATAAACTCACACACACACACACACACACACACACACACACACACACACACACACACGAAATTGACCTCTCTTTCGGCCACCTCTTTTGATTTTTTTTTTTTAGGAGCAGCAAGTAGCGGGCTTTTTTTGTTTAGTTGTTTCCTTTTTTTGTGTGCCCTTGAGCTGTCTCCTATGCTGTAAACACACACACACACACACACACACACACACAGATAGGTTTGATAGATTCACACACACAGATAACTTAAACAAATTCACACCCACCCACACACACCTGCACACACACACACACACACACACACACACACACACACACTTCGCCTCGTCCCTCGCCTCCTCCTCCTCCTCCTCCTCTCTCTCCTTCCTTCCATCACCGATATAAACCTTACTGATTTATATAGAGTAACCCAAGTATCAGAGCTAGTCGGTTTACATACATACATACACACACACATACATCGAATACACATAACTATACGAATATATTAAGCCCAGGCAGAGATAGCGTTTGAGTTATTGTGTCCATTCCAGGTGGTGTCTGGGACGCAAAAACACCTGTCCGCCGGCAATCAGATACATCCAGGTGTGTTCCTCTTGACTGAGTGTTACCTGGCTTGCGGGACTTTAAAGGTGAGGTGATTTGTGGTGATATTTGGGGCATGTGATGAAATATTTGAGTTGAGAGTGAGAGTGTGTGAGTGTGAGTGAAAGGGAGAGGGAGAGTGAGCGACTGAGTGTGTGAGTGTGAGTGAATGAGTGAGTGAGGAAGGGGTTGAATGAGTGAGTGAGATAGATAGATAGAGAGAGAGAGAGAGAGAGAGAGAGAGAGAGAGAGAGAGAGAGAGAGAGAGAGAGAGAGAGAGAGAGAGAGAGAGAGAGAGAGAGAGAGAGAGAGAGAGAGAGAGAGAGAGAGAGAGAGAGAGAGAGAGAGAGAGAGAGAGAGAGAGAGATGATAATGCTGGATAAAATGTTAAAGCTATGATAGAAATGCCGAAGATAACAACGATGAGAATAATAATAATGAAAATAATGATAATGACGATGATGAAGGAGATAAGATGATGATGATGATGATGAGGAGGAGGAGGAGGATGAAGATGATGGAGATGACAATAATAAGGATAAAGAAAACGATGACGATAGAAAGAAAAAAAAAAACAATGAACAAGAGAAAATAATAGTGAACACAATAACAAAAACAATAATAATAATAACAACAAAGATAAAAATGATGATGATGATGATGATGATGATGATAAAGATGCTGCCAAAACAAGGCTCATCTTCATTCATCTCACCTTGGTTCATATTTTTAGTACCTGGTTGGCGGGGGGGGCGGGGGGGGGGAGGAATGGGGAGAGGGGGAGGGGGTGGGGAGAAGCTAATCCCCGGCAGGTGACGTGAAGCAGGTGTGAAGGGGAGACGTAAGTGGCCCCCTGGGGAGAGATTTTTGTGGGGAGGAAAGAGGGAGGGAGGGAGGAAAGAAGGGAGGGTAAGAGAGAGGAAAAGGGGAGGGTGGGAGGGAAGGAGGGAGGGACAGTATGAGGGAATGAGAGAGAGTAAGGGGAAAGGGAGAGGAGGGAAAAAGGGGAGAGGAGAAGGAGGAGAAAGGGAAGGACGGAGGGTAGGAGAGAGAGGAGAAGGGGGAGAAAGGATAGGAAGGAGGGAGAAAGGAAGGGAGAATGGGAAGGACAGTATGAGAAAGGTAGAGAAAGGAAGGAAAAAGGAAGGGAAGGAAAAAATGAAAGGAAAAGAAGGGAGGGAGGAAGGAAAGGAAAGAAGGGAGGAAGAAAAAAAAACACGAAGGGAGGAAAATGAGAGAGCGAAGAAAAGAACGATTGAGGGAAAGAAGGAAGAAACAGGGAGGAAAAAGAGCAAGGGAGGGAAGGAGAGGAGAGGAGGGAAAATCGGAGAGGAAAAGAGATACGGAGGAGGAGGAAGAGGAGGATTTTTCTCTCTCTAATTTTGCATTTTAGAGAGAGAGAGAGAGAGAGAGAGAGAGAGAGAGAGAGAGAGAGAGAGAGAGAGAGAGAGAGAGAGAGAGAGAGAGAGAGAGAGAGAGAGAGAGAGAGAGAGAGAGAGAGAGAGTGTGTATTGCCTTTATATAAACTCCAGAAATGACTCTTTACCTTGTTTATGATTGAGTCTTGTCGGGAATTATTAGGTAGATGCTTTGACGGGAATTTAGTGGCCGAGGGGGAGTGTGTGTGTGTGTGTGTGTGTGTGTGTGTGTGTGTGTGAGAGAGAGAGAGAGAGAGAGAGAGAGAGAGAGAGAGAGAGAGAGAGAGAGAGAGAGAGAGAGAGAGAGAGAGAGAGAGAGAGAGAGAGAGAGAGAGAGAGAGAGAGAGAGAGAGAGAGAGAGAGAGAGAGAGAGAGAGAGCGGAAAAACTAATAAAATGAAGAAAAAACGAAAATAACAACAAAAGAAAGAAAAGCTGAGCAATCCGTAAGCTGAGATAAAGTTAAGAAAATAAAGCAAACAAAAAGAAAAAAAGAAAAAAAAGTAAAACGGAGAATAAATTAAAAAAAACACGACACTAAATAAAAAAAAAACAATAAAGAAAAAAAACACAATTCCAGTAAAAGACTAAACAAAAGATTATAATAAAGTAGGAAAAGAAAAAAAGAAAAATAGAGGAGAGAGAAGAGAGGGAGAAGGAAGAGGAGGAGGAGGAGATGAAGAAGAAAAGGGGAAAATAAACAGACGAAGAGGAAGAGGAGGAGGAGGAGGAGGTGGTTGTGAGGAAAAGAATGGAGGAGGAAGAAAAGGAGGAGGAGGAGAAGGAGGAGGAAGAGGAGAATAAGGACAAGAAGAACATATGAGTAAGAAAAGGAGAGAATAAAGGAGAGAAAGGAGGAGAGAACAAGAGAGAGAAAGGAAGAATAGAGGAGGAGGAGGAGGAGGAGGAGGGAAGGGAGGAGTCTGGACAGCGCCATAAAACACGTCCTGTACCTCACTCCTCCTCCTCCTCCTCCTCCTCCTCCTCCTCCTCCTCCTCCGCCCTTATCTCCTTAATTAGCCGCCAGTGACTTCATTGACGGAAATAAGCCTCTGATCCTTTGCCCCCTCCCCCCCCTAACCCCCCTTGCCCCATCTCCCCCTTCCTCCCCCCTCCCCTTCATTTCCCCTCCCCGTCCCTCCCCCTCACCTTCCTTTCCTTCCCTTCCTGCCCTTTCCTTTCCTTTCCCTCCTTCTTCATTTCCCTTCCCCTACCCTCCCCCCTTCTCATTTTCCTCCCCTTCCTCCCCCTTATCTTCCTGTCCTTCCCTTCCCTTCCCTTCCCTTCCGTCTCATTCACCCTCCTCTCCCTCTCTATCCATTCCTCTCCTTCCTTTCCCTTCCCTTCCTGCTATCTCTTTCTCTACGCTGCCATTTTTTCCTCTCTTCTTTCCTTATCCTTATTTTCCTTCCTTTCCCTTATTCTCCCTATTCTTTCCTTCACTTCTCCCCTCTTTCCCCTCCCTTCCTTCCCCTTCAATTACCCTCCCTGTCCTTTCCTTCCCATATCCCTCCCTTCCCATCCTAGCCCTTTAATTGTCTCTATATCAGCGTCCTTTCCCATCAGAATCCTTTAGTCTTTCCTTCTCCATTCCAATCTCCTTGTCTTCCTCTCCCCTTTCTAACACTTATCGGTTTTATTAATGTTTCCTTTCCCACCAAAACCATTGCGTTACCCCCTTCACTTCTTCCGTATGCTTCTTTTTTTTCTAAGTGTTGCCTAAAGCGGCGGTAGGCTCTCTTGAGGGGCTTGCTGGACGACCCCATTCCGTTAGTGGCGCAGGTGAATTTTTTTTATAGTGGCTGCCGTGATGTATGACTCTTGCTTGGCTCATGCTGCCCCCCTGTGCTGAAGTTAGGGTTGATTGAAGATTTGAACAGCATTGGGTAATCTTCCACCACTCGGCTATGGTTGAAAATTGCAGCGTCTTGCGGTGGGGATCGAACCTGGGTGCTCAAGATCACCACGTCCGCAAGATGACACTCAGCCACTGCCTCCTCTCCGCATCAAATCCCTTCTATATCCTCCCTATCTTCTCTTCACTTGCCTCTATAGCCCATCATCATTCCATCTCATCCCCTTCCTGCCACCTCCCCTCCACCGCTCCTCCACTCCCAGCCGCGGCTTTTAAGAGGCGCGGACCCTCAAGACAGGTGGGTCAGGTATGCGCGGCGCCAGGTTAAGTGGACCCGGCGATACCTGAGCCGCGGGGAACACGCCAAAAATGCTGAAAAATGCTAAAAATGTTCAATAAATGCCGAGGGAATGCTGGACGGTGAAGGGAGGGGGGATGGGGGGAGGCGAGGATGCTAGAAGGGGAGAGAGGGGTGAATGGGGAGGGAGGTGATGGCGGAGGGGGTGAGAGGGGTGTGAGTGGTCGGTGAGGTGTTTGATATTCTTGTGCTGGGTGTCGTGAGAGAGGGGGGTGAGGGGGGGGGGTCGTGCTGGTGGTGGTGGTGGTGGTGGTGATGAGGGGAAAAGGTATAGGAGTGGAGGAAGAAGAAGAAGAAAAAGAAGAAGAAGAAGAAAACAAGAAAAAACAAGAAGAACAAGAAAAGAACACGAAGAACACGAACAAGAACAAGAAAAAAAGAAAAACAACACAAAAAAAGGTGATGAAAGAAAGAAGAAAAAGAAGAAAAAATAATGATGATAAACATGAAGGGATAAAAAAAAATTAAATAAATGCCAAAGGAAGAAAAATAATAATAAAAGGAGGAGGAGGAGGAGGAGGAGGAGGAGGAGGAGGTAAGGGAGAGAAGGGAGGGAGGGAGAGTGAGGGAGGACAGACCTGAGGAGATAATGAGCATCAGTCTTATGCCGTGGGAGAGAGGGAGGGAGGGAGAGAGGGAGGGAGAAGGAGGGAGGGAGAGGCGTGTAGGGAAGGTGAGAAGCGTGGCATCCTTAGTGAGAGAAAAAGGGAGAGAGAGAGGGAGAGGGAGGGAGAGAAGAATGCTTAATGGATAGAGAAGGAGAGGAGAGAGAATAAGGAAAGGAGAAAATCAATAAATAAGGAGAAAGGAGAAAAGAGAATAAAAGGGATGGGAGGGAGAGGGAAGGATGATAAAGAAATAGTGGAGGAAAAGGAGGAAAAAGAAGGAAAGAAAAGAGGAAAGGAGGAAGAGAAAAGAAAAGTTAGAAAGAAAAAGGGAGAAAGGAGAAAAGAGAATAAAAGGGAGGGATGGGAGGGAGAAGAAAGGATAATAAAGAAATAGTGGAGGAAAAGAAGGAAAGAAAAGAGGAAAGGAGGAAGAGGAAGAAGAAAAGAGAAGTTACGAAAGAAATTACCGATAACTAACTAAATGGAGAGAGAGAGAGAGAGAGAGAGAGAGAGAGAGAGAGAGAGAGAGAGAGAGAGAGAGAGAGAGAGAGAGAGAGAGAGAGAGAGAGAGAGAGAGAGAGAGAGAGAGAGAGATTCTAACTATGCACAGAAAGACACTCTTCCCACGACCCTCTCCTCCTCCTCCTCCTTCTCCTCCCCGCCCTTCAAGTATGTATTAGCGAAGGTGAAGAAAAGCATGAGGTAGAAGAGAGAGAGAGAGAGAGAGAGAGAGAGAGAGAGAGAGAGAGAGAGAGAGAGAGAGAGAGAGAGAGAGAGAGAGAGAGAGAGAGAGAGAGAGAGAGAGAGAGAGAGAGAGAGAGAGAGAGAAGAAGAAGAAGAAGAAGAAGAAAAAGAAGAAGAAGAAGAAGAAGAAGAAGAAAAATAAGAAAAGCGAAACAAAAGACAAAAAAAAAAGAGGAAAGAAAGAACAATAGGTGGTATAGATGAAGATAGGGTGGGGAGAAGAGGAGAAGGGGAGAAAGGGAGGAGAGATGAGGCAAGGGAAGAAAGATAAGAAGAGGAAGAAGGGGAGAGCTGTAAAAGAGAGGGGAGCTTGTGGAGGGGTGACAAAAGAAAGGGGTGAAAGGTAATACTTAAAGGAGGGGAAGGAAGGGGAGACTATCAAAAAAGAGGGGAAGGGAGGAAGGGGAGAAGGGGGAGACGGTAAAAAGGATGATATTAAAGAAAAAAAAATAATTGCGTAGAAGGAGGAAGGAAAGGAAATAAAAAGGAAGGAAGGAAGGACGGGAAGGAAAGGAAAGGAAAGGAAAGGAAAGAAAGAAGGAAGGAAGGGAGAAAGGAAATGAAGGATGGAAAGAAGGAAGAAAGGGAGAAAAAAATGAATTGCGTAGAAGGAAGGAAGGAAGGAAAGGAAAGAAAGAAGGAAAGAAGGAAGGAAGGGAGAAAAAATGAATTGCGTAGAAGGAAGGAAGGAAGGAAAGGAAAGAAAGAAGGAAAGAAGGAAGGAAGGAAGGAAGGGAAGAGAAAAAGAAGGAAGATGATGGTATGGGAGGAAGGATGAAAAAAACAGAAGGAAAGAAGGAAGGAAGGAAGGGAGGGAAGAGAAAAAGAAGGAAGATGATGGTATGGGAGGAAGGATGAAAAAAACAGAAGGAAAGAAGGAAGGAAGGAAGGAAGGGAAGAGAAAAAGAAGGAAGATGATGGTATGGGAGGAAGGATGAAAAAAACAGAAACAAAGGAGATAGTGAAGAGAAAGAAGAAAGGAGAAAGGGAATAAAGAATGAAGGTGGAGAAGGAAGGGGAGGAGAAAGGGGTAATAAGGGTAAAGTTAGAGAAAAAAAGAATAACACGAGAGGAAGGAAGAAAGGTTGATGGTAGAAGAAGAAAAATGAAAAAAACAGAAACAAAGAAAATAGCGAAGAACAGGAAGAAAGGAGGAAGAGGAAGAAGAGGAGAGGAAAGAGTAGAAAGGAGGACGCGATAAAAATAAAATAGAAGAAAGGAAGGAAGAAAAAGGAAAAGAAAAAAAAGATGAGAAAAAAAGAGAAACAAGGGAAAAAATGAAGAAAGGGAATAAGGAAAAGGAAGAAAAAGGTTTAAAGAGAAAGAAAACAAAAAGAAGGAAGGAAGGAAGAGAACGGAAAAGAAAAAAAAGATGAGAAAAACGGAAATAAAGGAAAAAATGAAAAGGGAAGAAGGAAAAGGAAGAAAAGGGGTTTGAAGATAATACGAGAAAGGATGATAATTAAGAGAAGGAGGATTATGCGGATGAAAGGTGTGAAGGAGAAAATAAGAAAGAAAACCAAGAAGAAATTCGTGGGAGAAAAGAAACTGGAAGAGAAAATGGAATAAGAGAGAAATAATAATAATAATAATAATAATAATAATAATAATAATAATAATAATAATAATAATAATAATAATAATAATAATAATAATAATAATAATAATAATAATAATAAATAAATAAAGAAGAAATAAGGAAAACAAAAACAGAAAAATAAAATAAGGAAGAGGATGAAAAAAGAATAGACAAAAAAATAAATATACTTAAGACAAAAAAAGAAAAAATGGAAAAACATACGAATCAAAACCAAAAAAAAAAAAAATAGGTAAATAAATAAAGATGAAAAGAAGACAAAAATAAAGAAACAAAGGAAGAATATAAATAAAAGAAGAATAAACTTGAAATAATATAAAGAAAGATAAACAGAAAGACGTAAACAAATAAAGCAGTGCAGAGAGAGAGAGAGAGAGAGAGAGAGAGAGAGAGAGAGAGAGAGAGAGAGAGAGAGAGAGAGAGAGAGAGAGAGAGAGGTGGGGGTCAGAGCGGAGGCGTGGCTTGTGTTAAGTGACCGCCAGGAGGAAACAACCCACCGGGGACGCACACACGCACGCACACACACACACACACACACACACACACACACACACACACACACACACACACACACGCTAAACCAAACACTAAACGTCTTTAAAAAAACAAAACAAGGGCAACAACAACAATGAGAGAGAGAGAGAGAGAGAGAGAGAGAGAGAGAGAGAGAGAGAGCAACCTCCTTCTTGTAAATCCTGAAAGAGGGGGGGTGGGGAGGGAAGGGGGGGAGGGGGGTTGAGAGGCCCTGGCGGAGTTGTAAATATCACGTTCCCAATGATATATATATTTCTCTCTCTCTCTCTCTCTCTCTCTCTCTCTCTCATTAGATGGAAAACACATATATACACACAAAAATGGTTAATAAAAAGGAAAGGAAAGGAGGAGGAGAAAGTGAGGAGGGAATGGGAGAGAAAAAGGGAGAGAGGAGGAGAGAGAAATCAAGGGAGAGGAAAGGAAGGGAAGAGGAGAGGAAGAGAAATAACAAGTAAACAAAATGAAGATAAAACTACAGAGAAAAACAATAAAAAAACAAGAAAGACGAAAGAAAAAAAAAAGAAAAAAAAATAGCGAAGGAAAAGGAGAAAGAAAAACGAGAAAAAACAGAACACGAAAGAAAAGAAAAAATGAAACAAAATAGAAAAAGAAAAGAAGAACGAAAAAA
>NC_066564.1:5860999-5863499 GCF_024679095.1 Eriocheir sinensis
ACACACACACACACACGAGAGAGAGAGAGAGAGGAGAGTGGGGGAGGAGAAGAGGGGAGAGAAGGGGAAGGAGGGAGGGAGGGGGGGGGTTGGATTAATGTGAGGCCCCAATTCATAGCGGGTGATGTACGGGGTTGGGGAGAGGGGGGGAGGGGGTGTCGGAGGGGGGCAGGGGGTGAGGGGGGTTCGAACTGCAGACTTGTATATTCAAATGCGAGTCGCCAGGTACACACAGCCAATCACCTTCACCTCGGGGTCTTTAAATCACCTGTCCTGTTTTGTTTTGTTTTTCACTTTCCCTTTTTTTTTTTGGTCTTTAAATTTTGAATCAATGTTTTGATAAGGGAAAAAAAGGAGGTGGGAGGAAAAAGACGGAGGAGGAGGAGGAGGAGGAAGAAGAGGAAGAGGAGGAGAGACAGGGGCTATGTGTGAGGGTAGTGAGGAGGAGGGAGCTTCTGTGTGTGTGTGTGTGTGTGTGTGTGTGTGTGTGTGTGTGTGTGTGTGTGTGTGTGTGTGTGTGTGTGTGTGTGTGTGTGTGTGTGCACGCGCGCGCCCCGACACAGCGTTTGCTCGTAATCATTTATAATTTCATTCCCGCGAGAGACATTCAACCCGACGAGAGAGAGAGAGAGAGAGAGAGAGAGAGAGAGAGAGAACGGACATAAAGGCAGAAGGGCAAACAGCATGTGTATAGTGTCATAATCTCTCTCTGACTGCCTATATCCCTTCATTCCTCCCTCCCACACACACAGACACACACACACACACACACACCTTAATCTCATCCAGGTGACCACAGAGGGAAGATTTTGGAGGCGTAGGAGGAGGAAGAAGAGGAGGAGGAGGAGGAGGAAGGTTGGGGGATGTCTTCTTGCTGGTATAGTGTTCCCTCCTCCTCCTCCTCCTCCTCCTCCTCCTCCTCCTCCTCCTCGTTGATCCATGGTGGCGGCGGACAGACTTATTTTCCCGCCGCCCAGCAGACAACCCGCGCACTAAGCCTGAAATACTGCTTGCGGGAGCGTCCTCGGAATATTGCCCAAATCCTCCAGGAATTCTGACGCGTCTACTCCGACTCTGCTATTTCATCTTCCGTTTCTCCTCCTTCTTCTGCTTCTACTTTTTCGCCTTCTACTTCTCCTGTTCCCATTTTCTTTCTGCTTATTTTCATTTTTTTTCCCCCTTTCGGAAACTTTGTGATTTTTCTCTTCGTTTTCCTCCTCCTTATCATCATTCTCCTCCTTCTCTTCTTCTTCTCCTCCTCATCAACATTCTCCTTCTCCTTTTTCTTCTCTTCTCCTCATCATTATCATTTCCTGCGCCAACATCTACTTTTCACCTCCTCCTCCTCCTCCTCCTCCTCCTCATGCATTCACCTCCTCCTCCTCCTCCTTCTCCTCCTCTTATTACTTCTACTTCTGTTTTTTTTCTTTTTTTTTCTTCCCTTTTTGGTCACCGTAGTCCTTCTCCCATTTGCTCTATATCCTCATTTATTCTAATTTTCCTACCAACTACTTTTTTTTCTATTATTTTTCCATTTTTTTCTCGACCGTCTCTTCCTCCTCCTCCTCCTCCTCCTCCTCCTGTCCCTTTTTTCATCTGCTTCTCCTTCTCCCTTTTCACTCCCTTTACATTTTCCTTCCCGTCATTTTTTTTCTTCTCCCCTTTTTCTTTTTCTCTCTCTTCCTTTTCCTGTCCTGCTATCCTTTATTTTTTTTTTTATCGTTCTCCTCCTCCTCCTCCTCCTCCTCCTTCTTCCCATGTCCCTTTCTCACCTTCTTCTCCTCCCTTTTCACTCTACTTACATTTTCCTTCACGTATTTTTTTTTTCTCATTTTCCCATTTTTTCTCTTCCTTTTCCTTCCCCTCTTTTCTTTCCACCAATGCCTTCTCCATTTTCTCATTTCTTTTCATTTTTCTTTCATTCATTTCTTTTTCATCTCCTCTATTTAATGTATTTTTATCTTTCTCTTCTTTTCTCATAATTTTACTTCTTTTCCTCCTCTTCCAAGTTTATTTACATTTAGCTCATTTTTCTCTTATTTTCTTTCCAGTTACTTTTCTACTTTTTTTCTTTTTTTTATCTCCCTTCTCCTCCTCCTATTACTACTACTACTACTACTTTTTCCTCCACTTTTTTTCTCTCTCCCTTAAACTCATTGTACTTATTTTCTTTCCAATTAGTTTTTTTATTTTATTATTTTCTCTTATTTCTTCTCCTCCTTCTGTTGCTATTCGCCTCTTTGTCTTTTCCTTTTCTTTCTCTGTATCGACATTTTCCTTCACGTCTTTCCTTTCATCTACTCTTTCTCCCATATTTTCCTTTTCTTTTTCCTGCTCTTCATACTCTTCCTATTTTTCCTCTTCCACTTCCTATTTCTCCATCTTTATTCTCCTTTTCCTTATTCTTATTCTTTTTATTCTTTACGCTGTTTTTTCCCTATTCTTCTTCCTTCTCTTATTCTCCTTTCCTTTAATTTCACTCCTTACTTCTTATTTTCCT
>NC_066564.1:5868499-5898499 GCF_024679095.1 Eriocheir sinensis
GTGTGTGTCTGTGTGTGTGTGTGTGTGTGTGTGTGTGTGTGATTTGACTCATGAAAGAGGATAATGTATGGGTGTGATGAGGGTGTAAGGGGCCCCCCATACCCCCTCCCCCCTCCCCCTCCCCTCCCCTCCTTCACCCTCTCACCCGCATGTATCCTTCCTCCTTCCCTCTCTCCCTCTCTCCCTCTCTCTCTCTCCCTCTCCCTCTCTCCCTCCCTCCCTCTTCTAACCCTAGACAACCTCATAACCCGTATGGTCACTGGTTTCTGTCACTACACTCTCTCTCTCTCTCTCTCTCTCTCTCTCTCTCTCTCTCTCTCTCTCTCTCTCTCTCTCTCTCTCTCTCTCTCTCTCTCTCTTCACTTCTCTTCCATTCTCTTCTCTTCTCTTCTCTTCTCTTCTTTTCTCTTCTCTTTTCTCTCTCTTTTCCACATCGAAACCATTCCCGAGCCCTACCCCGCCAGTGCCGCTGGAAATTAAGCTCAATATGCGACCAAGAAGTAAAGAAATTAGCGGAACTCGACACGACGAACAAGTCAACACCACCCGACAGTTTGTCCCCATGATAAAAGAAAAGAAATTAGAAGCATCAACCACTGAAGATGGCAGACGTAACACCGATTTTCAAAAAGGAGACAAAGCGTTGCATTAAACTACACAGGCATATAGTTTGACATCAGGTAGCAGGAAAAATACTCAAAGATTAGTAAGAGATAAACATTAAGTTTCTGAAAGAAAACAATATAATCTCGACACCAGCATGGCTAGCCCAACGCTCAAGCCTAGCAATTTATTATTTATTAGACTTCTATAGGGTATATATAAGAACTGGGATCACATCCCCAGTGATGTTATATACCTGGACGCACTCGGCGGGCATCAGCCAATCTGATCGCGTGGATAAGATTGGCTCACCGACTACTCAACGGACAGCCTTCCGATTGGCTGCAGTCGTCACTGGTTCAGTGCTGGGACCCATCCTCTTTATCATATATATCAATGACCTAGAATCAGGTGGGTGGAGATGCCTCACAAAGACCGACTGAATGTCTCAGAAAGACCTCAATCACATTATCGAATGGTCGGTTAATGTTGACAAATGCAAAGTCATGCATTTTGGTCTAAAATATACCACACACATCATGAATGGGAGACCTCTGAAGCGCAAGCGATGGTGAAGAAAGGATCTTGGAGTCACTATCAGCAGTGACCTGAAACACGCGAATCACTGGCAAAAAAGCATACAACAAGGCCATAAAAGCATACAACAAAGATAACATATGCTCAGGTTCATAGCGAGGAACTGAGTTGCAGTTCTGGTCTCCCAATTACAGAAAGGACATTGCTTTACTGGAAAGGATTCAACGACGCGCCACAAAGATGATTCCAACCTAGGAACGACTCAAGCGACTCAATCTCTTTACATTGGAGAAAAGACGCCTACGAGGGATATGATTCAAGTCTTCAAGTATCTAAAAAGTTCAATAACGTGATTACTCCAAATTCTTTGAACTAGAACTAGAAATAACGGTTTACAGACATTGGAAGAGTTTCTTTTCAAACCAGGTCATCCGCCACTGGAACAATCTTCCCTCAGAAGTAGTAAAGCGAACACCATCAACTCCTTCAAATATAGAATCGACCGTCATTTCGCTGCGTCAGGAGTAAACTGAATAACGAGGGCTTCCATCTCTCCTCAATATCGAGGTTCTTTCATCTGCTCACCAAGCCCCAAAGTGGTTGAGCAGATTAAATCACCCAAGCGGGCGACCTCGTAATGAGCCAATAGGCTTTCTGTTGCCTGCATTTCCATGTTTCCATGTTTCTCTTACCTCCTCTCCTCTCCTCTTCTCTCTCTCTCTCTCTCTCTCTCTCTCTCTCTCTCTCTCTCTCTCTCTCTCTCTCTCTCTCTCTCTCTCTCTCTCTCTCTCTCTCTCTCTCTCTCATCGCTTTAAAACTTCTCTTTGCTCTTGCTTTATGTGCGTCTAGATGAAAGAACACACACACACACACACACACACGCACACATACACACACGCACACACACACACACGCACACACACACACACGCACACACACACACACACACACACACATTTAAGAGACAATAAATTAAGTGAGTTTTAATCCTTTTCTGTTTTATCGCTTCGTGTCGAACCTTATCTTTGTGTGTGTGTGTGTGTGTGTGTGTGTGTGTGTGTGTGTGTGTGTTTATCTTACTTACTGCCGAAACATAAAGAAGGAAAACAAGAACTAGACAAACACGTGATAAAAGAAAACAAGAAGAAAAAACGAGAAAATAATTGAATAACGGCGAAATAAATGAGTATGTAAAGGAAGAAGGGAAAAAATAATGAATGAAAATATGAAAAATGACAAAAAATTAAGAATATTACGAAAAATACAAGAAGGAGAAAATTATATATACTGATGATGCTGAAAAAGAAGAAATAGAAGAAATAATGATGCAGATGGAAAACACGAAAAAAAAGAATATAACAAGAACTACAAATGAAGAAGAAGAAGAAGAAGGAGAAGAAGAAAAAAAATGAAAAAGCTGAAGAAGAAGAAGAAGAAGAAGAAGAAGAAGAAGAAGAAGAAGAAGAAGAAAAAGAAATGATATAAACCATGATAAGTGCTGAAGAAGTAGAAAAAAATAGAAAAAAATACAAGAAAATATAAAAAAAGTGAAAAGATGAAGAAGGAAAACAAAAAGAAAAACAAGATGACACGTGACAGAGGAGGCGCCACACGGCTCACAACACTCACCCAACACCTGTCTGAGCCAATCACCGCCGCGCCAGGTAACACTTCCTTCACTCACCTGTAAAAGAAAAAGAGAAAGTTATCAGTCTTTGTAATCAGTAAATTCTGGTTAGGTAGATCAGAGCGGGGGAAGATGATGGAAGAAAGGAAGGAGAAAGGGAGAGAACGATGGGAAGGAGAAAGATGATAACAAAGGGTAGATTACGACCCCCAAAAAATGCTAGAAAGAGAAGCAGAGAAAGAGGAGAAAGACGAAGAGGAGGAAGAAGAAGAGAAGGAGGAAGAAAGAGAACGATGAATAGAAGGAAAAAAAAAACGATGATGACAAATAATAGGTTACAAAGGTACTAGAAGGAGAAGGAGGAGGAGAAAGAGGAGGAAAAGGAGGAGAAACATGAACAAGAGGAAAAGGAAGAAAAGAAAGAAGAGGAGAAACAATAAGGAGATGAGAACAACAACACTAATGATTTGATACTCTACACAAAGAGGAAGAAAGAGGAGTAAGACGAAAATGCATAAGGTAGAAGATAAAGAGGAGGAGGAGGGGAAGGAAAACGAAGAACAAGAGGAAGAAGAGGAGAACAACGAGACGAAGAAGAACAACACCAATGATATGACATAGAAGAAGAAGGAGAAGGAAGAGGAGGAATAGGAAGAACAAGAGGAAGAAGAGGAGAACAACGAGACGAAGAAGAACAACACCAATGATATGACAAAGAAGAAGAAGGAGAAGTAAGATAAAGGAGAGATACAAGATAAAGAGGAAGAGGAGGGGGAATAGGAAGAACAAGAGGAAGAACAGGAGAACAATGAGATGAAGAAAAACAACACCAATGATATGACAAAGAAGAAGAAGGAGAAGTAAGATAAAGGAGAGGTACAAGATAAAGAGGAGGAGAAGTTGGAATAGGAAGAACAAGAGAAGGAAGAAGAGAAGGAGGAAGAGGAGGAGGAGGAGGAGGAAGAGAAGCAGCCTACCTCACCCGGCGCAATAATGGAGTGTTTCAGCGCCACAAAAGCTGAACCAGAGGAATAAACTTAGTTGAATTCAAGCTTCATACAAAGGCTTGCAGCTCTGTGTGGCTCAAGGCAGGAGGAGGAGGAGGAGGAGGAGGAGGAGGAGGAGGAGGAGGAGGAGGAAGAGAGATAGATGTAGGGAATTTAGATGAGAGGGAAAGCTGTAGAGTATGTGCGTTTGTGTGTGTGGGAACGTGTGTGTGTGTGTGTGTGTGTGTGTGTGTGTGTGTGTGTGTGTGTGTGTGTGTGTGTGTGTGTGTGTGTGTGAGCTACGAAATTTAAATACAACAAGAAACGTAAATATGAGTTAAAGAGGAAGAAAAATAAATAGTGAGAGAGAGAGAGAGAAAGGAGGACGAAAAAGATGGTAGGGGTTGAGGGAGGAGGAGGAGGAGGAGGAGGAGGAGGGAAAGGGAGTACGGAAGGAGGAGGAAGGAGGAAAAAAAAAAGTAACATCCGGAGCACAAGAAATGAGCAAGAGACTTTATGGAGCAGCAAATGCGACAAAGTGTTCCTCGGACTCTCTCTCTCTCTCTCTCTCTCTCTCTCTCTCTCTCTCTCTCTCTCTCTCTCTCTCTCTCTCTCTCTCTCTCTCTCTCTCTCTCTCTCTCTCTCTCATAAAGTCCATCACACTGTCAGATGATTCTCTTCCTTATCTTCTCTTTTCTTAATATTTCCACTTTGCCTTCTTTTTTTCCTTCTTTATTTTTTACTCATTTTTTCAAACCTATTTCTTTCTTCTTGACTTTCTTTTCTTTTTTCTCTTTTCTCGTCTTTTCCTCTTCTCGTTATTTATTCTTCTCCTTTTATTCTTTTTTTTTTACTTCTTCATAATTCTCTTCTTTAAACCTCTCCTTTTTTTCTCTATATATCATTTCTTTACCTCTGTTTTTTTTTTATTTCTTCATGTTTTCTCTATTTCTTCATCTTTTTTCCTTCCTTCTTTTTATTTACTTTCTCATTATCATACTTTTTTTTTTTACTCATTAATTTCTCAACATACTTTTTTATCTATTACGTTCTTCATTTTTTCACCTATTCTTCTTTCTTTCTTTCTTCACCTTCTTTCTTTTCTTTCTTTCTAAATACTTTCAATTTTTGTCTCTTCTTTTTTGCTTATTTTTTTCTTCCTTAATTTTTTTTTAGGGTTTTGCTCCTCCTCCTCCTCCTCCTCCTCCTCCTCCTCCTCCTTTTTCTCCTCCTCCTCCTCCTCCTCTTCCTCCTCTTCTTTGCATGTCTTGCGGCTTTTGTTTAATGCTATTTTATGCCTGTATTAAACTCTCTCTCTCTCTCTCTCTCTCTCTCTCTCTCTCTCTCTCTCTCTCTCTCTCTCTCTCTCTCTCTCTCTCTCTCTCTCTCTCTTACACACACACACATAACATATTCTTTTTTTTTCTTTTATTATTCATTTATTTATATTATTTCCCTTATCTTCTATTCTTACTTAATCCTTTCTTTATTATCCTTTTCTTTATCTCGTTCATCTTCAATACAGTTAGTTCAGTTTCCCTTTCCAGTTTTTTTTTTCATAATTTTTTCTATCTTTTTTTTATTTCATCTTCTCTCCTCTTCTTATTATTCGTCTTCTTCGTCATCTTTCGCTTTTCCCATTTTCTTCTTCTTCGCTTTTTCTTCCTCTTCCTCTTCCTCCTTTTCCTTCTCCGCAATACTTCAACTTTTCCATCTATCCATTTTTTTCTACTTCATCTTCCTTTCTTCTTCTTCGTCTTCTACTTCATCTTTCGTTTTTTCTCCGTTTCCTTCTTTGCTTTATCCTTCCTCCTCCTTTCTTCCTCTTCTTCAGTAACGTGGACTCTTCTTTTTTCCATCTATCCTTCTTTGTACATCATCTTCCTTTCTTCTTCTTAGTCTTCTTCGTCATCTTTTCCTTTTTTCCCACCTCCTCCTCCTCCTTCTCCTCCTCCTCTTTCTCTTCTTCCTCAACTTGGACTCTTCTATCTATCCTTCTTTGTACATCATCTTCCTTTCTTCTTCTTCGTCTTCTTCGTCATCTTTTTTTTCCCGTCCTCCTCCTCCTCCTCCTCCTCGTCCTCTTCCTCAGTAACTTGGACGCTTGCCAATACTCCTCATTTTCGTTACTTTCTCCTCAAACAAAGACACGGAGACGAGAGAGAGACAGATAGAGATAGAGAGATAGAGATAGGTAGACAGAGAGAGATAATAGAAAAGTGAAGAGAATGAAGGACAAGAAAAAAAAAACATTATTAACTTATTCCGCGGACGGTGAAAAAAAATATAGAGAAATAAATATCAGAACAGAAAGAGAAGTAACAGAGAGAGAGAGAGAGAGAGAGAGAGAGAGAGAGAGAGAGAGAGAGAGAGAGAGAGAGAACTTGGCACACACGCAAACGATTGAATTGGTAGAGAGAGAGAGCGAGAGGGAATGGGAGAGAGAAAGAAAGAGAGAGAGTGAAAGAAACAGACAGAGACAGAGATACAGACAGACAGAGAGACAGCAGAGGGTGACTTAAGCGATGAAGAGAGGAGGCGGTTACGGAGGCGGCGGAGACAGGGAATAGGCGATACGTGGGAAGAGAGAGAGAGAGAGAGAGCAACCAGAAGCAGAAGGAGGAGGAAGAGGACCAATAAGAAAAAGAAGTGGAGGTTTAGGGACGGGAGGGACCGGGGCGATAGGAGGAGGAGCAAGGACGCCATTCATACACACTCATTTAAATTTCCCGCTACATTTCTTTGGGCCACTCACGCGCCGCCTCCGCCCGTCCCTCAGATTTGTCGCGTAATTTCGCATTTCAACGTGACTGAGCCCAAAAGTCGGGGTTTGTCTGCCATTGTCGCCGCTTTGTCATGGAGGTGGAGGAGGAGGAGGAGGTAGGGGGAAGGAGGGGGTTATGGGTGTGATATGAAAAGAAGGGTTGAATGGTGTGTGTGTGTGTGTGTGTGTGTGTGTGTGTGTGTGTGTGTGTGTGTTGGGTAGAGAGAGGTGAAAGATCTTACTCTCTCTCTCTCTCTCTCTCTCTCTCAATTAACAGGACGTGTACCCAGCTCTTTTTTT
Organism: Eriocheir sinensis; assembly: GCF_024679095.1. Lineage (NCBI taxonomy): Eukaryota > Metazoa > Arthropoda > Malacostraca > Decapoda > Varunidae > Eriocheir > Eriocheir sinensis. The sequence goes on from NC_066564.1 coordinate 5,875,317, forward strand.
TCACATTTTTATCTACTATCACGAACTCCTGCTCTTCTTCTTCCTCCTCCTCCTCCTCCTCCTCCTTCGTCACGCCTCTGACTGCGTACGGCGTGAACCTGAAAACATTTACTCTCGTTTGGCTAAGTAAATCATCACTTTTTTTTACATTTGGCTGCCATGTGACTGAACCCCTTTCACCTCCTCCTCCTCCTCCTCGTCTTCCTCCTCCTCCTCCTCGTCTTCCTCTTCCTCCTCCTTTCACTCTTTCTCTCCCTCCCCTCGTCTCCTGTCACTTCTCTCCTCTCTCTCTCTCTCCACCGGCTTAGCAAAAACAGGGGTAGTGGTATCAATAGTTTGTATGTATTTTGTTTGGGTGATTTCGGAACCCACTACCATTTCGGCTTTCTGTGATGGGAGGGGGGAGGAGCGGAGGGGGGAGGAAGGGGGTGGAAGAGGAAAGGGGAGAAGAGTTAGGGGAGAGATGGGGAGTGTTTCTAGAAGTTATATCGTGAGGGGAGGAAAGAGAGAGGAGGAGGAGAAGGAAGAGGAGGAAGAGGAGGAGTTTGTATACGAATGACTTCCCTTCTATTATACTGATGCTCTTTTCTCTCTCTCTCTCTCTCTCTCTCTCTCTCTCTCTCTCTCTCTCTCTCTCTCTCTCTCTCTCTCTCTCTCTCTCTCTCTCTCTCTCTCTCTCTCTGCAGCTTCCCTTCTTTCTCATCTTGGGTTTTTCTCTCTCCTCTCCTCTCATTTCTTCCCTCCTCCTAATCACTATTTTCCTAACCTGTTTTTTTTTCTTTCCCTTCTTCACTAATATAATTCCTCTTCCTTGCATTGCCAATTCAAATTCTTTCTTCCCTCCTCCTCCTCCTCCTCCTCCTCCTCCTCTTTTTCATCCCCTCTTCCCTTCCTGCTATAATCAGCCACATACATATTTCCTTCTTTGCTTTTTCTTCTTTCATCTCCTCCTCCTCCTCTTCCTCCTCCTCCTCTTCCTCCTCCTCCTCTTCATATTAGCACCCACATACATATTTCCTTCCTTCTTACTTTCTTTTTCTTCCTCCTCCTCCTCCTCCTCCTCCTCTTCTTCTTCCTACAAAACCAATTATCTATGTTCTCTTAATTCTCTCCTTCCTTGTGTTTTTTTCTTCTTTCCTCTCGTCTCGGAGGGAAATAATCATACGTTTAATTTCCCTCCCCTCCTTCACTTTCCTCCTTCCCTCTCTCCTTCCTTCCTTCCCTCCTTCAAGAGTTCAATTTTCAGGATCGTTGCCAAATGGTAAATCGCTCATCGCCTTTCTGCTATTAAATCCTTTTTCTTATTTAATCCTCTTATCAAATCCCCTTCTTATTAAATCTCCTTTTTCTTTCATTCTTTCCTCGGCGGGGGTTAACATTTTTCTTCTGCCTTTTCCGTTTTCGATTTTTTTTCTTCGTTTTTTTTTTGTGGTGGTTTTGTTATTATGTTTTATTCGACTTTTTTTGGTTTATATTTGTTTTATTTGTTTTTATATATATTTTATTATTTATGTTTTATTTACCTTTTCTTGAGTGGTATTGTTTTTTATACTTGTTAAGGTAAATCTGTTTTCTGTCTTTCTTTGTTTTCTCTTTCACGTTTTTTGATTTTTCAAGATTTTGTTGCTGTTGACTGTATCAGAAAAAAGTTATGTTATATTCAGTCAAAGGCATGTCATGAAGCTGAGCACCGAGGCCACGCGCACATTAAAACAAAAGAAAAAATATAGGTGCTGCTTGTAGCGCCGGTAGGCTGTCTTGAGGGGCATCTTGGACGGCCCCAGCCCGTTGTGGCGCAGGCGAATTTTATTTATAGTGGCTGGCGAGTGATGCATGACTTGCTTGACCCATGCTGCCCCCTGGTGCTCCTCTCGAACGAAGTCTCTGAAAATCTGGGCAGCAAGGTGATGCTTGAAAATTATCGGTGTGTATCGGTGGGGCTCGAACCTCGGTCCCGGGACTCACCACGCCCGCACGCTGGCCACTCCGCCACCGCCTACACCAGTTTTATCATTTTTCATCTATATTTTTTTCTTCTATCTCATATCGTTCTCTCTCTCTCTCTCTCTCTCTCTCTCTCTCTCTCTCTCTCTCTCTCTCTCTCTCTCTCTCTCTCTCTCTCTCTCTCTCTCTCTCTCTCTCTCTCTCTCTCTCTCTCTCTCTCTCTCTCTCTCTCTCTCTCTCTCTCTCTCTAATTAGTTCTTTGCAAAATCTTTATCTTCACTCCGCCTTGCATTTCTTTCTTATCTTCGTCGATTTAAAAAGTTCACTCATCATTTTTCCCTCTCCCCTTTTTTATCTCTCTTCTTATTACTTCTTTATCTTTATCTTTATCCCTCCTTTCACTCATTCCTTCCTTCCTTCGTTATCTCCTTCATTATTTTCTTTTTCTCCAGTCGTCATTTTTTTTCCCTTCTCTCTCTCTTCCTCTCTCTCTATCGTTCTCATTCTTATCGCCGTTTATTCTTCGTCTCCCCTTCGCCTTTCCCCTCTTTATCAACATTTTCCTTTGTGTCATTACCGCCCCTATCACTACCCTCTTTATTTCTCCTCTCTTCCATTTATGCATCTTTCTTTAGCGTCTGTTTGTGTTGCTTCTTCTTCCTTCCTTCCTCTCCCTCTCCCTCTCTCTCTCTCTCTCTCTCTCTCTCTCTCTCTCTCTCTCTCTCTCTCTCTCCTTTTGTTTACCTCCACCTTCGCTTTGTCTCTCTACCTCTTTATCTCTGTTTCTGTTATTCTATCTGTCTCCCCTATTCTCTCTCTCTCTCTCTCTCTCTCTCTCTGATTATTACATTTTCTCATTATTATTTTTATTCTTACAACAATCAAATGTGACTTTTCCTTCTTTATTGTGTTATTTTAGTCTTTTTTTTCCTTCGTTTATTCGTATTTTTTTCTTTACCTGTGTTTCGCTGTCTTAATTAATTTGCATGTGTTTTTTTGTTGTTGTTTGGTGTGTTCTCTCTCTCTCTCTCTCTCTCTCTATTCCTTCTCCTCCCCACCAAACCTTTCCTCACACACTAACCCCTCCCTCCCCTATTCCTTCCTCCATTACTCCCCCACTTCCCCTCCCCATCCCTTTCCTCCCCTCCCTTAAACACCGTCGCTCCCATGCAATACCCAATTAAGGGGAATTTTGGGAGCCCTTCATCAGCCCGGCTTCCTCGTGCCTGTAAAAATGAGGGCGTCGACGCGAGGCCCTGAATAAGAATGATGTTTTAGGCCCTCAAGATCATCTCATAATGCTGCTAAGGAGATTATATTAGTGTCCCTCTCTCTCTCTTCCTCTCTCTCTTCTTCTTTCCTTCCAGTGTCTCTCTCAACTCCATTCCTTCCCTTCTTCTTCTACTCCCTTCTGATATTGCCTTTCTCCTTTCCTCGCTTCTTCCTCTATCATCCCAGTGTTTCTCTCTCTCTCTCTCACCTCCCTTCCTCCTTTTCTTCTTCTACTAGCTCCTGATGTTTCCTTTCTCCTTTCTTCGCATCTTCTTTTCCTCCCTTCCTCCATCCTGTCTTTCCTCCCTTCCCTTTCCCTTTCTCTTTTTTTCCCTCTTTTCTCCCTCCCTTCATTCCTTTCTCTCCTCTTCCTTGCTTTCCTCCTTTCCTTCAGCCTCTCTTCTCTTCATATTCTCTTCCCTCCCTCCCTTCCTTTCTATTTTCTTCTCTCCTTTCTTCCCTTCATCATCTCTTCCTTCCTTCTCTTCCTATTCCTTTCTTCAATCCTGATGCTTCCGAATCAGACTTTCTCTTATTATAATGCTTCCTTAATAATCCTTCTAATGTTTTTTTTCACTCTTATTTTGAAATGTAATACTCTCTCTCTCTCTCTCTCTCTCTCTCTCTCTCTCTTTTTTTCTCTCCTTTTTTCTCTCTCTCCCTTTTCTCTCCTCTCTCTCTCTCTCTCTCTTCTCTCTCTCTTTCCCTCTTTTCTTTTCATTTTTTTTACCTTTTTTCCTTTTTTCCCCCATAGAATAAAGAAAAATAGTACTGAGTCTTTTCCTCATTGATTTTAACTTTGGAATCAACGTGGTTTTTTTTCTTTATCTGGTGTTTATTAAGTCGTGTGTGTGTGTGTGTGTGTGTGTGTGTGTGTGTGTGTGTGTGTGTGTGTGTGTGTGTGTATTATTCTTTCTCAGCGTGATGGAAGTCTCTCGTTAGTGGGATGGAGATGGAATGGATGGGCGAGGTGAGGGGGTTAGTGTGTGTGTGTGTGTGTGTGTGTGTGTGTGTGTGTGTGTGTGTGTGTGTGTGTGTGTGTGTGTGTGTGTGTGTGAAAAAGACAAAAAAGACCTTTGACATAGATAGACAGACAGACAGACACATACACAGACACACACAAACACACACACACACAAACACAAACAAACAGACAAACGGAAATAAAAAAAGACAGAAGAAGAAGAAGAAGAAGAAAAAGACAAAGAAAGACAAGAAAATTAACAAAATAAAAGAAAAAAACAAGAGAGAGAGAGAGAGAGAGAGAGAGAGAGAGAGAGAGAGAGAGAGAGAGAGAGAGAGAGAGAGCAAGGTTATCAGGGCCGTTAGCAACCTTATTGGCGCCCTAACTACTTGTGGCTAATTGGTCTGGAGGGGACGAGACTGTGCTTGTTGGGCAGCGGTCAAGGAGGGAGGAGGAAGAGGAGGAGGAGGAGGAGGAGGAGGAGGAGGAGGAGGAAAGGGAGGAGGAGGAGCATCAGGAAGCGAGATATAGATAGATAGATAAATAAATAGATAGATAGATAGATAGATAGATAGGGACACAGAAAGAAACAGACATATAGATAGACAAACAGACACAGACAAACAAAAGACAACAAAGAGAAAACACAGACAGGGAAAAAAGGACAAAAAGGCGGAAAACAAGAAGAAAAGATACAAAAAAAGTGACGTGAAAGAGAGAGAGAGAGAGAGAGAGAGAGAGAGAGAGAGAGAGAGAGAGAGAGAGAGAGAGAGAGAGAGAGAGAGAGAATGGTGACTATTTATTACAAAACTCAACTGTTAAGAAACGAAGAAAATCACTTCCAGACTAACCTACTGAACGCAAGGAGGAGGAAGAAGAGGAAGAGGAGGAGGAGGAGGAGGAGGAGGAGGAGGAGGAGGAGGAGGAGGAGGAGCATTGTTGAAGGTAGGAAGAGTAAGAATAATAGACGTAGTAGTAGTAGTAGTGGTAGTAGTAGTAGCAGTAGTAGTAGTAGTAGTAGTAGTAGTAGAAATAGCATGTAGTTGGTGGTGGTATTGACGGTGGTAGTGGTGATGTTAGTGGAGGTGGTGGAGTTAGTGGACGTGTCGGTGGTGGTAGTGGTAGTGGTTTCCCAGAACAGAGCACAACACACACACACACACACACACACACACCTGCGTACGCGGCCCCTGAATAAAACACCTGACCGGCCGCTGATTGCACCTTGTCACGCCAGGATGTGCAAGGCTCTCAGGTGTGTATGTGTGGCGACTGTGTGTATCTCTCTCTCTCTCTCTCTCTCTCTCTCTCTCTCTCTCTTTGTTTTCATCTTGTTCTTCTTGTTCTTGTTTTTGTTCGTCTTCTTCTTCTTCTTCTTCTTCTTCTTCTTCTTCTTCCTTTTGTCTCTTTTTTTTATCTTTGTTTTTCATCTTGTTCTTGTTTTTGTTCGTGTTCTTCTTGTTCTTCTTGTTCTTCTTTGTTCTTCTTCTCCTTCTTTTTCTTCCTCTTCCTCACTACTATTACCACGACCACCACCAGAAAACACACACACACACACACACACACACACACACACACACACACACACACACACACACACACACACACACACACACACACACACACGCAAAACCCTTCCTCTTCTAGCAAACCAAACTTACCCTAATTTGATCTAACTTATTCTAATACAATGTACTTATATCTAACCTACTATAAATCTAACTTTACTTAACCAAATTTAAACACACACGTACGTTTAATCACCAAGACAGCACGCATTGAACCCTATAAGTATCCTTGTTAATTTAATCTACGAATGAAACCCAACCTAACCATACCTAATCTCTCATAACCTAACCTTACCTAACCCTGCCAAACCGTGTATTAACCCCCTGTCAACTCTACCACTTGAATCTAACCTAACCAAACTAACCTGACTCAACCCTCCAACCACCATCAGTACCACCACACCCAACACCAACAAAATCAACACCACCAACCTGTCAACCCAAATATTGAAATCTTACGTAATCAAACCAACCGCACTTAGCCATCTTCCACCACCACCAAACTGTCAACCACACCACTGAAACCTTACCGAAGCAAACCAACGTCACTAACCATCCCCCACCACCACCACTACCACCACCACCGCTATTGCCCCCCCAGTCCCCCACCACCACCAGCACTCTCCCTCCCCCACCCACCCACCACCACCACCATGAATCTTTGGCGGGCGTGATGCAGCGGTGTGTGTGCGCGCTGACTGCGGCTCGTGTATCAAACTTACTCTCCGCACTGTTGCGCGCTCCGTCCCGGCCCGTTACTCACCTGGTAAGACATATAGAGGTTACCTGGCCATCCTTCACCTGAGGGGGCGCGACCCACCTACCTGGCGCACACACACTCACACATCACACACACACACACACACTCATTAATTAAGGTAAACATCTCCACAGGTGTAAGGAGACTGAAATGAATGGGCCTGAATTTATGGGTGTTTGTTTCTGTGTGTGTGTGTGTGTGTGTGTGTGTGTGTGTGTGTGTGTGTGTGTGTGTGTGTGTGTGTGCGTAAATGTCTTGAATGTGTTTGTGAATAATAAAAAAAGATGAAAAATAATATACGAGGAGAGAGAGAGAGAGAGAGAGAGAGAGAGAGAGAGAGAGAGAGAGAGAGAGAGAGAGAGAGAGAATCCATGAATGAGAACAAGAGTAAGTGGAGGGATAGGATGCATTGTTGTTACCCCTCCTCCTCCTCTTCCTCCTCCTCCTCCTCCTCTTCCTCCTCCCTCCTCCTCCCCCCCCTTTGCTGAGCCCCGCAGTCAAGGGGTAATACCAGCCATTGTACTCCATTTAAGGCCAATAGGAACGAAGCTTAACTCACCCCTTATGCCAAAACCCCCTCCCCCATCACCCCCACTTCCTCCCCTTCCACTCCCCTCTCTCTCTCTCTCTCTCTCTCTCTCTCTCTCTCCATTTATCCTACTTGCCTTCCCCTCTTCCTTCCCTTTTATCTCTCTCCTCTTTTTCCCCTCCCTCTCTTCCTTTCTCTTTTCCTTCATTTCCTCCTTCCCCTTTATTCTCCTCTTCATAACACCTTTCTTTCTCTCTTTTCTCCTCCCTTTTCCTTTCCCTCCCCCTTTCTACCTATATTTTCCCCTCCCATTCCCTTTTTCTTCCCTTTCTTCCTCTCTTTCTTCCCCTACCATTTTTCTCTCTCCTTCCCCTCCTCTTCATCACACCTTTCTCCCTCTGTTTTCCCCTTTCTTTTCACTCCTTTTTCCTCTTTTCTTTTTCCTCACATCGGCTTTCCCCTCTTCCTCCTCTTCAGTATGCTTTTCCTCCTCTTGTTTCCCTTCTTCATCCCCTTTCTTCTCCTTTTCCTCCTCTTCTTTTTTTCCTCTTCTATCGCTCACCTCTTCTTACTTTCCATCCTTTCCCCTCACCCTTCTTTCCCATTCCATCCCTTTCCTTCGTTAAAAACTTTCTTCCCCTTTTCCTATTTCCCTTTCACTCCCTATTCTATTAATATCTTTTCCTTAACACCTATCTATACTCTTTCCCCTTTCCTCTCCCTTTCTATCTCTGTCCCTTGTCCTTAATTTTCCCCTTCCTTCCTCTTCCTTCCCCTCCCTTTCTCTCTTTCATCATTGCCCTCCTCCTCTCTATATACCCTCCCCTTCCCTTCCCTTCCCTCTTTCCCATCCCCATGCACTACCCTTACCCCTCTCCCCTCCCTCCCCTCCCCTTCCCCTCCCTTTCTCTCTTTCATCACTGCCCTTCTCCTCCTCCTCCCTATCACCTCCCCTCTATGTACCCTTCCCTTCCCTTCCCTTCCCTTCTTCCCTTTCCCCATGCAGTACCTCCCCCTCCCCTTCCTCTTCCCCCCTTCCCCCTCCCACTCCTCTTCTCGCCTCCCGTATATCAATTCCGTTTATAAGTAGCACTGTGTTTAGACAAGGACAAATCTAGCTAGTTCAAAGTTGGTTAATTTTCTCCACGGTCGAGTTGGCCACTTAAATATTATGGCGAGGGGGAGGCTGTTGTGTATGGGGGGGCGGAGGGGGAGGGGGGGAGGGGGGGAGTGAGAAGGTATGGTTGGCTTCGTGTCTCATATCCTGTTTGTTGTTATTTTTGTTATTTCTTCGTTTTTGTTATTTCTTTGTCTTTGTTATTTTTGTTACTTCTCTTTCTTTGTTATTTTTCTTTCTTTGTTTGTTATCTTTGTTACTCCTTCGTCTTTGTTATTGTTGTTACTTCTTCGTCTTTCCTTTCTTGCATCATTCCTTTCTTTCTTCCTTTCTTTCTTTCCTTTGTCTCTGTCTCTGTCTGTTTTTCTCTGTCTCTACCTCTCTTGATGGCTTGGCTGTTCTTCATCACTATTAGGAGGAGGAGATAAAACGGAGAAAGTGGAATAAAAAGACGAAGAAAAAGTAGAAGAAAAAGAAGTTGGTGATATGGAACAAGAGGAGGAGGAGGAGGAGGAGGCTGGTTGGGGGCTGATCGAGAGGAGGATTGGTAAAGGAGGGGGGGGAGGAAGGGAGAGGGATATAGATATGCATGATCGAATAGCTGGTTGACTGACTGGCTGGTCGGGGAGAAGGAAGAGCATGGGGTTTGTCGTGGTAGAAGTGGGCGAGAGGAGGGGAAGGGGCAAGGAGGTATACCTGGTCGAGGAGGAGAGGAAAGAGGAGGAGGGAGGTGGTCGAAAGGGTGGAGTATATGATCGAAAGGGAGGAAGAGGAGGGAGCTGGGGCTGACTGGTAGAAGACGGGGGCGTGGGGGAGGGAAACATATGATCCTGGTTGAATGGCCGGTTGAAAAGCTGGTCAGAGAGGAGGAGAGAGGGATTGAGACGTGAGGGGAGAAGAAGTCTAGAAGGTCGAAGGGAAAGGGGAGAGGACTGGAGCTGGTCAGTGGTGGGAGGGAGGGGAGCTGTTCGGGGCTCTGGGAGAAAGGGAGATGGGAGAGGGACAAGATGGGAGAGGAGGTGAAGAAGGTCAAAGAGAAGAAGGAGAAGACTGGAACTGGTCAGGGGGCTATTCTGGGGTCTAGGGGAATGGGGGGGATGGGAGAGGGGGGATAGGGGGGTAGGGAGAGGGGGGCAAGAGGGGAGCTAGATGGTCAGGGCTTAGTGGGTTATGAAGTTTTGCAGCCGCTAAGCTAAGTCTCGGAGGCTGGCGGGGCGCTCAACGAGGCTCTAACTTGGGGCTATTGAGCGAGAGAGAGAGAGAGAGAGAGAGAGAGAGAGAGAGAGAGAGAGAGAGAGAGAGAGAGAGAGAGAGAGAGAGAGAGAGAGACAGCACAATCAAACAGGAAAGAAAGAGAGAGAGAGAGAGAGAGAGAGAGAGAGAGAGAGAGAGAGAGAGAGAGAGAGAGAGAGAGAGAGAGAGAGAGAGAGAGAGAGAGAGAGAGAGAGAGAGAGAGAGAGAGAGAGCGCGAGAGAGAGAGAGAGAGAGAGAGAGAGAGAGAGAGAGAGAGAGAGAGAGAGAGAATTGAGACGATTCGATGTAGTTCTTGTTTTGTTCTGTTTTTCAATGTTTTTCAATACATTTAAGTGAACACACACAAAAAAAAAAAACATTGCAAAACACACACACACACACACACACACAAACAGACAAACAAACACCACGGTAACAACAAGAGCCAGCGCGTATGTGTGTGTGTGTGTGTGTGTGTGTGTGTGTTCGGGGGGGGAGGGGGGGGGCTATATGAAGAGGGTTCAGTGTATAGCCTTAATTATAGCCTTGATAAGGGTGGGAATGGCCCGCCGCGCCCTTACCACGTTAAACCGGGCTTAGGCGTTCATCCTCGGCGGCGGAGGGGGATTGGGAGGGATGGAGGGGGATTGGGAGGATGGAGGGGATTGGGAAGGTGGAGGGGATTGGGAGGGATGGAGGGGAGTGGGAAGGGTGGAGGGGATTGGGAGGGATGGAGGGGGATTGGGAGGGATGTAGGGGATTGGGAAGGAGTGGAGGGGATTGGGAGGGGGGAAGGGGGACCGGAAAGGGTGGAGGGGGATGGAGAGTGGGACTGAGGGAAAAATAAAAGGGGAAGGGGAGGAAGGGGGTGATGGAAGGGGGGATTAGAGGGATGGAGGGGGATTGGGAAGGAGTGGAGGGGGGATTGGAGAGGGATTGAGGGAGATTAGATGGATGGAGAGTATGATAGGGAGGAAAATGAGAGGGGGAGGGGAGGGAGGGGGTGATGGAAGGGGGATTGAGAGGGATGGAGGGAGAATGGAGAGGGATGGAGGGGGAATGGGAGGGATTGGAAGGGCTGGGGAATGGGAAAGTAGGTAAAATGAAAGGGGAAGGGGAGGAAGGAGAAAGGGAAATAAAAGGATGGGAAGAGATAAAGAAAGGGAGGAGGAGGAGGTGGAGGGGAAAGTGAGGAGGGGATTGAAGGGGACTGAAAGTGAGACAGAAGGGAAAATGAGAGGGAAAGGGATGGAGGGAGGGAGGGAGGAGCAATGGGAGAGGAAAGGAAAGGAAGGGATGAAGATGGAAGGAGGAGGAAGAAAAGGGGGGGAAATAAGAGGAGGGTGAGGAAGGGATAGAGGTGGAGGAAGAGGAGGAGGATGAGGAATGGAGGGATGATGATGATGATGGAGAGGAGAAAATGAGGGAAGTAGGAGAGGGAAAATGAGAGAGGAAGGAGGAAGATGGGAAATGAGGAAGAAAGGGGAGAGAGGGAAGAAGGAAAAAAGTAAAGGAAAAATAAAAGAAACGGGGGAAGAGGGAGAGAAAGGAGAGAAAATGAGAGAAAAGAAAAGGAGAAAGGAGGAAGCGAAGAGAGATGTACAGAAATGAAGATGGGGATGGAAATGGAGGATGAAGAGGGAAATGGGAGAGGAAATGAGAGGATGGGAAAGAAGACGAGAGGGGAGGAGGGGGGAATGAGAGAGGAAAAAATTAAAGGAAAATAAAACAAAGAATATAGAAACAAAATAAAAATGGAGAAAGAGAGGGAAGGAATAAAGAGAGGAAGAAGGAAAGAGAGGGATGAAGAGAGGGAGAGATAACGGATGAGGAAAAGAAGATAGAGAGAAAAAAGAGGAAGAGAGAGAAAGGGAGAATCTGAGTAACGAAGTAAAGGGAGAAGGGAAAAAGAGGGGAGAGAGAGAGAGGGGGGGGGAAGGGGGTAAACAAAGAAGGGAGAGATGAAAGGGATGAGAGGGGAGAGAGGGATGGGAAGAGATTGCGTCCTTGAAAGAGAGGGAGAGAAAGAGGGGAGGAGAGAGGGGAGAGAAGAGGGGGAGAGGGAGAGAGTGATGATGAGGGGGATGGAGGAGCAATGTGACGCAGGGAATGAAAATGAGGAGAGAGAGAGAGAGAGAGAGAGAGAGAGAGAGAGAGAGAGAGAGAGAGAGAGAGAGAGAGAGAGAGAGAGAGAGAGAGAGAGAGAGAGAGAGAGCGGGGCAAGGTTGCAAAGCTTGAAGGAGATGAGAAAGAGAGGGAAGGGAGGAGGGAAGGAAGGAAGGAAGGAGGGAGAGAGGGATGCTGGGAGGAAAGAGGAAGGGAGGAAGGAAGGGAGGAGGGGAGGTAAAGACGATGGAGGCGACAATGATAGGAGGAGGAGGAGGAAGAGAAGGGGGAGGAGGAGGAAGAAGAAATGGTGAGGAGGAGGAGGAGGAGGAGGAGGAGATAGAGAATGAAGAAAAAATCGCTATGGACAAGTAAGCATAACACCAAAAAAAAAAAAAAAAAGAAGTGGAGGAGGAGAGAGATGAAGAGCAAGAGCAGGAGGAGGAGGAGGAGGAGGAGGAGGAGGGATTTGGGGCGTAAGAGAGAAAGGGAAAAGGAGACGACGGAGGCGGCGAAGGGGAAAGAGAAAAAGGAGATGGAGGGAGACTAGTAGGAGGAGGAGAGGGAGGGAGAGATGGAGAGAGGGAGAGAGAGAGGGAGGGGGGGGCAAGGGGGGGAGGGGGGGGGAGGGCGCGTCGTAAACCCCGCTAAATTCAAATTGAAGTTTCCGTGATTGTTCTTTTAAAGCGACGGCGAGAGAGAGAGAGAGAGAGAGAGAGAGAGAGAGAGAGAGAGAGAGAGAGAGAGAGAGAGAGAGAGAGAGAGAGAGAGAGAGAGATGTATCCCGGGGCAGCCAGACGGGGCGGGGCGGGGCGGGGTTATAGGAGGGGGTTAGTGGAGTGACCCTCGAAGCATACTCCTCCCACACCCCTCACTCCACCCCGGTCCCCACTCCCCCCCCCACCCACTCCCACTCCACCCAATAGTCCGTCCCCCCCTGCCCCTCCCTGCTCCCCCCCCCCCCCCCCGCCCGATGACTGAGTAAACTAGGGAGCATTTTCCCCACGTATTTTAAAATCATGATTGCCAAGATTTGGACGGCGGCACGAGAGCCAGGCCGGGGTGGGTGGGAGGAGGAGGAGGAGGAGGAGGAGGAGGAGGAGGAGGAAGGCGAGTGAGTGTAAGGAAAGAAGAGTAGGGTGAGGGAGGAGAGAGGCCAGAGGAAGATAACTACGAGAGAGAGAGAGAGAGAGAGAGAGAGAGAGAGAGAGAGAGAGAGAGAGAGAGAGAGAGAGAGAGAGAGAGAGAGAGAGACACACACACACACACACACACACACACACACACACACACACACACACACACACGGAAAATGATACAGACAAAGAATGGTGAAGAGAGAGAGAGAGAGAGAGAGAGAGAGAGAGAGAGAGAGAGAGAGAGAGAGAGAGAGAGAGAGAGAGAGAGAGAGAGAGAGAGAGAGAGAGAGAGAGAGAGAGAGAGAGAGAGAGAGAGAGAGAGAGAGAGAGAGAGAGAGAGAGACACCCCTTCCCTTCCCTTCCCTTCCCTTCATCTCTCCCCTCAAACGGCAGCAGTGAGCGAGAGAGGGAAAAAAGGGAATGTGAGGGCAGGTCAGGGAGAGTCAAAGCGGAAAAAAGTCACAGAAAATAAAGAAATTCACAGAGCAATGGCGATGGAGACAAGGGGCGGCAGGAAGAGGAGGGGAAAAAGAAGAGAAAAGAAGAGAAAGGAACACGAACTCATGAAGGGAAAAATTATTATGGGAAAGGTAAAGGATGAAAAAAATAAGGAAAATATGAGGAATGATTTAAAACGAGAGAAAGAGGAAAAAGAAGAGAAAATAAGAGAAAGGGACGCGAACTCATGAAGGGAAAAATTATTATGGGAAAGGTGAAGGATGAAAAAAATAAGGAAAATATGAAGAATGATTTAAAACGAGAGAAAGAGGAAAAAGAAGAGAAAATAAGAGAAAGGGACGCGAATTCATGAAGGGAAAAATGATTATGGGAAAGGTGAAGGATGAAAAAAATAAGGAAAATATGAAGAATGATTTAAAACGAGAGAAAGAGGAAAAAGAAGAGAAAAAGAAGAAAGGGACGCGAATTCATGAAGGGAAAAATTATTACGGGAAAGGTGAAGGATGAAAAAAATAAGGAAAATATGAAGAATGATTTAAAACGAGAGAAAGAGGAAAAAGAAGAGAAAATAAGAGAAAGGGACGCGAACTCATGAAGGGAAAAATTATTATGGGAAAGTGAAGGATGAAAAAAATAAGGAAAATATGAAGAATGATTTAAAACGAGAGAAAGAGGAAAAAGAAGAGAAAATAAGAGAAAGGGACGCGAATTCATGAAGGGAAAAATGATTATGGGAAAGGTGAAGGATGAAAAAAATAAGGAAAATATGAGGAATGATTTAAAACGAGAGAAAGAGGAAAAAGAAAGAGAAAAAGAAGAAAGGGACGCTAACTCATGAAGGGAAAAATTATTATGGGAAAGGTGAAGGATGAAAAAAATAAGGAAAATATGAGGAATGATTTAAAACGAGAGAAAGAGGAAAACGGAGAGGAGAAGAAAGAGAAAAAGAAGAAAGGAGCGCAAACTCATAAAGAGAAAAATGAGTATGGGAAAGGTGAAGGATGAAAAAATAAGAAAAATATGAAATGATTTAAAAAGAAAACACGAAATGAAAGGAAAACGAGGAGAAAGAGGAAAAAGAAGATGATAAAAAGAAAGAGAAAAAGAAGATTATGGGGGAAAAAGATGATTATGGGAAAGGTGAAGGCTGAAAAAAAATGAAAATATGAAGAATGATTTGAAAAGAGAACACGAAAGGAAAACGAGGAAAAAGAGGAAAAAAGATGATAAAAAGAAAGAGAAAAAGAAGACTATGGGGAAAAAGATGATTATGGGGAAGGATGAAAGCTGAAAAAAATGAAAATATGAAGAATGATTTGAAAAGAGAACACGAAAGGAAAACGAGGAAAAAGAGGAAAACAAGAAGAAAAACAAGCAGATGACACGTGACAGAGGAGGCGCAACACGGCTCACAACACTCACCCAGCACCTGCCTGAGCCAATCACCGCCGCGCCAGGTAACACTTCCTTCACTCACCTGTAATAGAAAAAGAGAAAGTTATTAGTCTTTGTAACAAGTAAATTCTGGTTAGGTAGATATGGGGGGAGGGGGGGAGGAGAGGAAGATAGAGGAAGAGAGGAAGGATAGAGAGAGAAGAGGGGGAGAAAGAAGAGGAGTAGGAGAGGTGAAGATGAGCGAAGAGAAGAAAGGGAAGAGAAATGAGGGAAAAGAAGAAGAAAGAAGAGGAGGAGGAGAGAGTGAAAAACAAGGGAGGTGAAGATGAGAGAAGAAAGGAAGAAGAAGAAGGAGGAGGAGAAGCAGGATGAGAAAGAAGAAGAGCTCAAGATAGATAGGGGAAGAGGTAAGAAAAGAAAGGAGGAGAGGAAAGAAGAGCAAGAAAAAGAAGAGAGAAGAGGAGGAAGATAGGATAAACGGTGATGGATGGGAGAGTAAGGTGAAGGAAGAAAGGAAGGAGAGAGAGAAGGAAAACAAGAAGAAGGAGAAGAAGAAGAAGAAGGAGAACAGACTGGATGGTAGTGACGGGAAGAGGAAGGCGAGGAAAGGAAAAAAAAAAGAAAGAAGAAAGTAAACAGGAGCAAGAAGAAGAAGAAGAAGAAGAAGAAAGAAATGAAGAAGGGAGAGGAAAGATGAGGAAGGGAAGATGATGGAAAGAAAAGAATAGAGAGAAAAAGAAGAGGAAGAGGACGAAGAAGAAGAAAAAGATGAAGGAGGGAGAGGAAAGATGAGGAAGGGAAGATGATGGAAAAAAAAGAAACGAGAAAAAAAAGGAAAAAGACGAAGAAGAAGAAGAAAGAGATGAAGGAGGGAGAGGAAAGATGAGGAAGAGAAGATGATGTAAAGAAAAGAAGAGAAAAAAAGAGGAAGATGATGAAGAAAAAGAAGAAAGAAGACACGGTGAGCAGGGAAAAGGGAGAGAAGGAAGGGGAGAGAAAGGAAGGGGGGGAGAGGGGAAGGGGAAGGTGTGTGCAGGGGGGGAGGGAGGAAAGGAGGGAGGGAATATAGTGCTAAAATCGTATCTAAATTGACAATCGAGGTTAATGTCATTTTTATGGTTGTTATTAAAGAGACATAAAAATATGGTAGAAACTCCGCCCTTCTACTCTTTTATATATGCGGTAACTCTCTCTCTCTCTCTCTCTCTCTCTCTCTCTCTCTCTCTCTCTCTATTTATTATATTTTTTGTGTTTTTGTGTCTCTTGTGTGTGTGTGTGTGTGTGTGTGTGTGTGTGTGTGTGTGTGTGTGTGTGTGTGTGTGTTGGTTTTCATAATTTCCAGACCGTTTAGCAAAGACCACCGGTAGAGAGAGAGGGAGGGAGGGAGAGAGGGAGGGAAGGAAGGAAGGAAGGAAGGAAGGAAATAAAGAAAGAAGGTTGGGAGAGGAAAACTATGTGAAATAAGAGAAAAAAACATGAAATACACACCTAAATAGCAACAGAGAGAGAGAGAGAGAGAGAGAGAGAGAGAGAGAGAGAGAGAGAGAGAGAGAGAGAGAGAATAAGCACAAGAAGCCGCATTCCGTCACTCAATTCTCGAGTCATAAGTTCTACGATCTCGTTAGTGTGGCAAAACAAAAGAATGGAGACAAAAGTTAAAGAGGATCAAACACCAAGCTCGAGAAGGGAACAAAAAAAGCAATCCCCTAAACTGACCAACACACACACACACACACACACACACACACACACACACACACGGATTGAAAGAGAGAGGGAGAGTGTCGTTATCGGTGTGTGTGTGTGTGTGTGTGTGTGTGTGTGTGTGTTTCGTCGCTTCGTTAAAC
The DNA here is from genome assembly GCF_024679095.1 of Eriocheir sinensis. Taxonomy (NCBI): domain Eukaryota; kingdom Metazoa; phylum Arthropoda; class Malacostraca; order Decapoda; family Varunidae; genus Eriocheir; species Eriocheir sinensis. Next base: position 5,891,650 of record NC_066564.1, read on the forward strand.
ACAAACTTAAAGGAGTCGGTCATAATGAGGTTGATTTCGATTCACTACTTCGGCGTTCGGAGGAGGAGGAGGAGGAGGAGGAGGAGGAGGAGGAGGAGGAGGAGGAGGAGGAGGAGGAAGTAGTTAATAGCTTGAAAGAACACGAACACTTTTTGGTGATTAAGATTTTCACTGTTAATTTTTTTCTTTTATTTTTTATCTTTTTTTCTTGAGTGTTAAATCATTTGTGTTTAAAACGTAGAGTCTGTATAATTAATTGAAGCATGGCGGTATTATTTTTCTTTCCTTCTTTCATTCATTCAGTAAGTCAATTGTTTAGTCAGTCATTTAAGCAGTCACTCACACTTACAGTCACGCACTCACCTGGATTTGATCGTAATTATAATCAGTCACGCACACACACACACACACACACACACACACACAACAAAAAAAAGCCTTTCACCCAGGAAGTTAATTACTCGGCCAGTTAGTTAATCAGTTATTCAATCCATTCATTCTCCAGTCAGTCAGTCAGTCAGTCAGCCAAGCCTACAGCCGGCCAGTCAGTCAGTCAGTCAGTCAAACCTACAGCTAGTCAGTTAATTAGTCAGTCAGCCAAACCTACAGCCAGTCAGTCAGTCAGTCAGTCAATTCTACAGCCAGTCAGTCAATCAGTCAGTCAGTCAGTCAGTCAGTCAACCACGCCAACAGTCAGTCAGTCAATCCTTCAGCCGTACAATCTTACAGTCTCAGTTTTTCGGTCAGTCGTTTCTTGCTTCATCCGTGAGTCAGTCAGTCACTCAGTCAACCCAAGCGCTCCGTCAGCAAGTCAGTCAGAGAGTCAGGTAAGGGCCGAATGAAAGTCAGCTCCTAAACTCTCTCTCTCTCTCTCTCTCTCTCTCTCTCATCGCCTTCCGTTATCCCTTTCCTTCCTTCTTCCTTCTTTCCTTCTCTCCTTCCTTCCTTCCTTCCTTCTCTCCCATTCTCTTCTTCATCCTCTTCCGTCTCTTGTAATTCTTCCTTTCTTCCTCTTTCACTCCTTCACTTTCTTATCACTCAATCTTTTCTTTCCTTCATCTCTCTCTCCTTCCTTCCTTCCTTATCTTCGTTCCTCCTCTTCCTCAGCCTCCTTCATCTCTCTCCTCGTACCTCCATCCCTTCCTCCTTCTCTCCCTTCCTCATCGCCGCCACCCGTCCTTGCTTTCCTCCAACCCTCCCTCTCTCTCTCTCTCTCCTTTCCTCCCTCCCTCCCCCCCCCCCCCCTCATTCACATACATTGCGATTCTCTTCCAAATCTAAGGCGTGAGCGTAGCAACACCGCTCTCTGCAACAACACTGCGGGGGAGGGGGGGAAGGGGGGAGAGAGAGAGAGAGAGAGAGAGAGAGAGAGAGAGAGAGAGAGAGAGAGAGAGAGAGAGAGAGAGAGAGAGAGAGAGAGAGAGAGAGAGAGAGAAGGAGAGGAAAAGGTGAAGAAGGGGAGAGGATGTAGAAGGTTAGAGAAAGGCGCAGGGGAAGGAAGAAGAGAAAGGAAAGGAAAGAGGAAGAAACGACTGGGGAAAGAAAGGGGTGAAAGGTGAAGGGAAAAGAGACAAAGAGGAAGAGAAAGTAGAGAAACAGAAGGCAAGGAGGAGAAAGTAAGGAGAAAGGGGAAGAAAAACCGTGATAGGAAAATGAGAAAGCAGGGAGAAAAAAAGGAAAACGGAGGAGGAAAACGAGAAAAAGAAAGGAGGAAAAATGAAAGCAAGGCGTGAATAGTAAAGAAGCAAGAGATAAAAAGAAGAAGAAAGTAAGAAGAAGAAAAGAAGAAAGAAAGAAAGGGGAACAGAAGCAGTAAGTAGCGGGCTTTTTTTTTTTCAATATTATTTTCTTTTTTTTAACGCTCTTGCACTGTCTCCTTTGCTGTAAAAAAAAAAAAAAAAAAAAAGACAGGGACAGAGACGGCGGAGAGGGAGGGAGACCGAGGAGAAGGAAGAAGAGGAGGAGGAGGCCGAGGGAGGGAGAATCACAAGCCCGGCCAGAATGAGCAACCCAGAGGAGCCAAGAACGCAGCATCCCGGAGCCGACCCCGCGCATCTTTCTATGTTATCTCACTTTAAAACTCTTTATTACAGGATATAAAACTCAGACAAATATACACGCTCATTGAGAGGCGCGGCCAGGCCCTGCTCTGGTCCGGGCGGCGGCGGGCAATTACGAACCTTAGGGAGGGAGAGGAAAGGGGAGGAAAGGGGAGGTAAGGGGAGGAAAGGGGAGGAAAAGGGGAGAGACAGGAGGTAAATTTCATCAGACGTGAAGACAATTACTACGCATTTAGATCAAACGAGAGAGAGAGAGAGAGAGAGAGAGAGAGAGAGAGAGAGAGAGAGAGAGAGAGAGAGAGAGAGAGAGAGAGAGAGAGAGAGAGAGAGAGAGAGAGAGAGAGAGAGAGAGAGAGAGAGAGAGAGAGAGAGAAAGTGCGTTGTGGAAGATTCTTAGACGGATAGTGTTCGTGATTCCTCGTGTGTGTGTGTGTGTGTGTGTGTGTGTGTGTGTGTGTGTGTGTGTGTGTGTGTGTGAGACAATCCTCTTAACTGTTTTTTTTCATTTCTTTTCTCTTCTTGTTTTCTTTCTTTCTCTACTTTTTTTTCTTAGTGTAAATCTGCGACTTCGTTTATGATATCTTCTTCTTCCTCCTCCTCCTCCTCCTCCTCCTCCTCCTCGTTGTCGCTAATGTCTTGATCACTTTTATATACGAACATCTTTTTTTTTTCTCTCCCTTCCTCCCTCCTTATCATTCTTCTTTCCTCCTCCTCCTCCTCCTCCTCCTCCTCCTCCTCCCTGTCATACACTTACTGCAAACTGCTCCACTTCTCACGTTTATTATTTTTTCCTCTTTTTTTTTCCTCTTAGCTGTCCTCCTTTATCTCCTCCTCCTCCTCCTCTTCTTCCTCCTCTTCCTCTTCTTCTTCTTGTTCCTCCTCCTCTCATGCTCAACACAAGAACAATTATATGCGTTTGCTGACACAGAAGAAAAGAAGAGGAAGAAGAAGAGGAGGAGGAGGAGGAGGAGGAGGAGGAGGAGGAGGAGGAGGAAGAGGAGGAAGAGGAGGAGGAGGAGGAGGAGGAAGAGACTGAAGGAGGAATGGGCTAGTTTTTCATCCTCTTGAGAGCTATTTTTAAAGGACTCTCTCTCAGGTAGCTTATTAGGCAGGTATTGAGTGTCACGTATGAGAGAGAGAGAGAGAGAGAGAGAGAGAGAGAGAGAGAGAGAGAGAGAGAGAGAGAGAGAGAGAGAGAGAGAGAGAGAGAGAGAGTGTTGCAATGACGTAAGTATTTAAATGGAAATTATATGATGATAATTTTACTTTTTTTTCCTCTCTTTCTTTCTCCTCCGAATAAAAAAAAAATAGAAAAAGAAATAAAATGAATATGGTGATTAGGAGGAGGAGGAGGAGGAGGAGAAGGAGGAGGAGGAGGAGGAGGAGGAAAGAGGAGAAGGAGTGGACGGAAAAGGAAGGAGGAAATAATGAAGAAATAAGGAAGGAAATTAATAAGGAAGAATGAAGGAATAAGAAAAGGAATAGAGAGAGAAAAGAAGGAATGAAAAATAAGGAAAAGAAGGGAATAACACATAAGGAATAAATAGAAAGGAAAGAAGGGAGGAATAAAAGAAAAGAAAAGGAAGGAATAAAATAAAGGAAATAAGGAAAAAGGAAAAAGAAGAAAAGAATAGAAAGAAAACAAATGAAAGACTGAAGCAATAAGAAGCAAAGAAAAAGAAAAAGAAAAAGGAAAATAAGAAATGGAAAAGAAAGAATAAGAAATAATAAAGAAAATAAAGAAAAGAAGGAAACAACAAGAAGGAAAGCGAAAGAAGGAAGGAGTAACAAAACAAATAAAAAGAAAAGCGAATAAGGAGGTAAAAGAAAGAAGAAATAAAGAAATGAAGGAAGAATAAAGAATGAAAGTTAAGAAGGTAAAAAGAAAAAGGAAAAAAGAGGAAAAAAGGAAGGCATAAGAACATGAATAAAGGAGCGAATAAGGAAGGAAAAAAAAGAAAAAAGAAAGGAAGGAATAAGGAAAGGAGACTAACGCGGAAGAAAGTGAAAGGGAAAATAAGGAAAAACAGAACAACAGAAGATTGGAATAAGAAAGAAAGAAAGGAACGAATAAGGAGATAAAAAAAAGGAAAAAGGAGGAATTAGAAAGAGAAAGTAAGGAAAAAATAAAAGAAGGAAGAAACAGAAAAGAAAAATAAGGAAAAAAGGAAAAAGGAAGAAATAAAAAAGGAAAATAAGGAAAATAGGAAAAAAGGAAGAACCAGAAAATGAAAGAAAGGGAAAAAGGGAAAAAAAGGAAGAAATAGAAAAGGAAACTAAGGAAAAAAGGAAAAAGGGAAGAAAAAGAAAAGGAAAATAAGGAAAATAGGAAAAAAGGAAGAACCAGAAAATGAAAGAAAGGGAAAAAGGGAAAAAAGGGAAGAAAAAGAAAAGGAAAATAAGGAAAAAAGGAAAAAGGGAAGAAAAAGAAAATGAAAGTAAGGGAAAAAGGGAAAAAAAGGGAAGAAAAAGAAAAGGAAAATAAGGAAAAGAAGGAAAGAAGAAAGACACAAAGTAACGAAAGAAAGAAAGGGAAGAAAAACAGAATAATGGAATAAAAGAGAAAAGAGGGGATAAGGAGGCGAAAGAAAGAAGGAATAGAAGAAGGAACGAGGAAAGGAGACTGAACGTGGAAGAGAGAAAAAGGGAAAAAATAAGGAAAAACAAAATAACAGAAGAATGGAATAAGAAAGAAAGGAGCGAATAAGGAGGCGAAATAAAAGAGGGAATAAAGAAGGGAAGAAGGAGAGGATGATAACGCGGCGTCTTTAGCATCTACGAAATATCTTACCCAAGGCGAGTAAACAAAACCAAGGCATTATTTTTTTTTTCCTGCGCCGCCATTATTATTCTCTCTCTCTCTGACTACCTATTTATCTGTATTTTGTTTTTATTTTATCTATTACTTTATTTATTTCTTCTTTTTCGTTCTCCTCTTCCTCCTCCTTTTCTTCTTCTTCCTCTTTTTCTTCTTCTTTCTTCTTATTTGTCATTTTTTCTTTCCTCCTCTTTTTCGTTTTTTTTTTTTGTTTCATCGTCATTATCATCATCATATTATTATTATTATTATTATTATTATTATTATTATTATTATTATTATTTATATTCTTTGTCTTCTTCGTCTGATTTTTCTTTTTTTTTCTTCTTCTTCTTCTTCTTTTTCTTCCTCTTCTTCTTCTTCTTTCTATTCGTCGTCGTCTTCGTCTGATTCTTTTCTTCTTCTTCTTCTTCTTCTTCTTCTTCTTCTTCTTCTTCTTCTTCTTCTTCTTCTTCCTCCTCCTCCTCCTCCTCCTCCTCCTTCCCCTCCTCCTGAGCGGCGATTCCTGCTCCCAAATCATTCCAATTACGCATCTTTCTCCTCCTCGTCGCCTCCTCCTCTTTTTGGAATAATCAGAATAATGAGAGAGAAAAAAAGAGAGGAGAGAACGAGCGTGACTCCATTTCTTTCTTCCCCTTTTTTCCTCCTCCTCCTCCTTCTCTTATTTATTTTTTTCTCTCCTTTTCCTCTCTTTTGAATCTTCTTGAAATCGTCCTGACCAGATTTTAGTTTGCTTTTTCCTTTGTTTTTCCTTTTTTTTTATCGATGGATGGATGGACAAGCAAGGGATGGAAAATGACTTGAATGAGTTGAAGGCGTATGATAAAGGTGCGCGCAGCCTCAGTGCTCGTCTCCTTCACATTGATTTGTAAAAGGAAACATGGAACTAAGATAAAATAAATAAGTATATAAATAAAAAAAATAGGAAAAAAGAAAATAGAAATAAAGAAAAAAGAGAAAAAAATGGATAAAACAACTAAATCAGAGGTAGTCAATTGCTTTCCCCTCTTATATTAATCTTCCCTCTTTCCTTTTCTTTTATTCCTCCCTTCTTCTTCTTTCTTTTCACTATCATTTATTACTCATTTTTCATTCATTTCTTTCTTTCCCATATTACTCCTTCCTTCTTTTCTCTCTTTTCTTTTTCTCATTCCTTCATTCTTCCCTCTTCCTTTCTTTATTTATTCCTTCATTATTTCCTCCATTCTCTTCCTTCTAATCATAAAATAAATAAATTACCCAAGAACTCAATAATAAGCTAGACGATATATTAATAAAACCAACATAAACAACAAGACGAAAAAAAAAACAAGAAAATCAAAAGATACACATAATAACAAACAACGAAAAACGCTAATATGTAAAAATAATAGAAAATAAAAGAGAAGAATAAGAGAAAATAGCAGATATAAGAATAGAGAATAGAAAATTGTTAAAAGGATACTGTTTTTTTTCCGTAACAATCTCTCTCTCTCTCTCTTCACATACTTTGCCATATAACCAATCAATATATAGAAAATGGTCACTTCTTCTCTCTATCTCTATCTCTCTCTCTTCACATACTTTGCCATATAACCATAATCAATATAGAAAATGCACTTCTTCTTCTCTCTCTCTCTCTCGCTTATACGCCCCTCTCTCCCTCCGCCGCTGCACCCCCTAACGATCCCTTCCCTCCCTTCCCTTCCCTCCCTTCCCTTCCCTCCCTTCCTCCCTCCTTCCCTCCCTGGGTGAAAGCGGTCTTAGGTGATTTGAATAATAGCGTTTCATTGTACCGTCTGAATTTATTTTGCGATTGGACGGCGGCACATCGGAAGGGAAGGAAGGAGGGAAGGAAGGAGGGAGGGAGGGATTAATGCGCCGGAGAGGAAAGGGAGGGAAGGAGGGAGAGGAGGGAAGGAGGCGTAAGTAAGAAAAGGAGTAAGATGATGAGTTGGCATAAAGATTTGTGAGAGAGAGAGAGAGAGAGAGA
>NC_066564.1:5900999-5903499 GCF_024679095.1 Eriocheir sinensis
ACAACAACAACAACAACAACAAATAGCGACACTAACAACGGTACAAGCTTAGACGATTATAAAGTTTCAGAAATCGTGGTGGTAGTAGTAGTAGTAGTAGTAGTAGTAGTAGTAGTAGTAGTAGTAGTAGTAGTTAGCGGAGGAGAAGGAGGAGGAGGAGGAGAAAGAAAAGTAAAACAATAACAAAAATGATAACAACAACAGCAAGGGAATCGAATAAACTTGAAGAAAAAGATGATTATTTTGAGAGAAAGAAAGAAAGAAAGAAAAATAAAGAAACAAATAATGTAAGAAAGAAAGAATGAAAAGCACGAAAGAAAAAAAGAAGCAAAAAAAAGTTGAATTAAAAAACGCGAAAGAAGTGAAAGATAATGAGAGAGAGAGAGAGAGAGAGAGAGAGAGAGAGAGAGAGAGAGAGAGAGAGAGAGAGAGAGAGAGAGAGAGAGAGAGAGAGAGAGAGAGAGAGAGAGAGAGAGAGAGAGAGATATGAGTGAAAGAGAGCAAAAGAGAGAGAGAGAGAGATATGACTGAAAGAGAGCAAGAGAGAGAGAGAGAGGGAGGTGAGATTGAGAGAGAAAGAGAGATAAATGGCTTCGGTGTTCACGGGTATGTCACAGGTTCTAGATCCGCCGTCGCTACGCCTTGGCATGAATGTGACTTGCTATTCTTTAGTGTTACGAAGAGGACGTGTGTGTGGCTTGACCTCGCCCCCCCCCCCCTCCCCCCATTTACCCCCTCCCTCATAACCCTCTTTCCTGACCCCATCTCACCCCCCCTCAGATTCCCCCTCCCTTACCCTTTTATTCCTCTAGACCCCCTTACCTTACTCCCTCATAACCCCTTTCCTGACCCCATCTCACCCCCCCTCAGATTCCCCCTCTCTTACCCTTTTATTCCTCTAGACCCCCTTACCTTACTCCCTTAATAACCCCCTCCTCCCTTCCCCCTTCTTCCCTCCCTCTTACTCCTTTCTCCCTCACTCATCTTCTCCCCTCCTACCCCCTTATCTTACTCCCTTAATAACCCATCCTCCCTTCCCCCTTCTTCCCTCCCTCTTACTCCATTCTCTCTTACTCATATTCTCCCCTCATACCCCCTTATCTTACTCCCTTAATAAACCCTTCCTCCCTTCCTCCTTCTTCCCTCCCTCTTACTCCTTTCTCCCTTACTCATCTTCTCCCCTCCTACCCCCTTACTCTCCTCCTCCCCCTCCTTTACCCACCCCCCTCTCTTCCCCGTTACTCCCTTCCTCTCCCCTCTCTTCCCCTTTACCCATTTTTCCATTACTCCTCCACACCCTCCCTTTCCCCTTCCTCCCCTACCTGACCCCCTTCCTTTCCCCTTACTACCAACAAAAAGCAAAAAAGCAAAAAGAAGTGACGAGTAGAAAAAGAACAAAAAACGACAAAATGAATAGAAAAATGATAATAAGGAAGAGACACCAGATGTATATATGTAAAACAAAAAAGTAAAAAAAAGAAAATGAGTTAATCGCAAAAAAAAAAGACCAAGCGGTAAAGAGAATGACGAGAAAACAAAACCATTACCAAACTCACACACACACACACACACACACACACACACACACACACACACACACACACACACACACACACACACACACACACACACACACACACACACACACACACACACACACACACGCACACGGGACGCATTACTCAAACAAACCACTTCAAGGAGAGACACAACCTGAGAGACGGATGAGGAGATGGATGACGGAGGGAGAGGGAGAGGGAGGGAGGGAGAGAGGGAGAGGGAGGAATACAAGCTGGGAGTCTGCCTTGAGGGCGTCGGAAAGTACTTGTATTGGGTCGTATGTTATTAAGTCATTCTTGCAGTTGGTCGTCAGCACATGTAAACACGCCTCTCTCCCCTCTCCTCCTCTCCCCTCTCCTCCTCTCCCCTCTCTCTCTCTCCCTCCCCTTGCTTGTTTTGGGTACGAACTGGTCACGTCACATGTCAAAGAGTGTCCCGCCCCTTCCTCCGTACCTCCATTACTACTACTACTACTACTACTACTACTACTACTACTACTACTACTACTACTACTACTATTACTACTACTACTATTACTGCTGCTGATGATGATGATAGCTTCTCGTGCTACTAATGCGTTTTATCTTCATTTTCTGTTTTCTTTTATTTACATCTTGGTAGCATTTTTTTTTTTTTTGTATCTTTCAAGCCGGGTTTTTTCCATCATCTAAACACACACACACACACACACACACACACACACACACACACACACACACACACACACACACACACACACACACAGACAAACAACGCCTCCTCTCCATCACCAGTAAAACACACATTTGCATACTTATTACTTTAGTGTTGCATTGTCCTTCTTTTGTTCTGTGTGTTGCATGCACTTAAACACCACTCTCTTCCTCCTCCTCCCCCTCCTCCTCCTCCCTCTGGTCCTCCTCCTCCTCTTCCTCCTCCTCCTGCTATCCATCCATCTATC
>NC_066564.1:5908499-5910999 GCF_024679095.1 Eriocheir sinensis
TCCTCGTACGGTTGAGCCCTGAAGGTTGGAATCATCTTTGTGGCGCGTCGTTGAATCCTTTCCAGTAAAGCAATGTCCTTTCTGTAATTGGGAGACCAGAACTGCACTGCATACTGAGGTGCGGTCTTACCATGGAATTATACAAGGATAGCATCACGTCTGGTGTTTTACACTCGAAGTTCCTCGCTATGAACCCGAGCATAATGTTGGCCTTGTTGTATGCTTTTTACAGTGATTCGCGTGTTTCAGGTCACTGCTGATAGTGACTCAAGATCCTTTTCCTCCTGCATCGCTTGCAGAGGTCTCCCATTCATGATGTATGTGTGGTTACTATTTTGGGACCCAATGTGCATGACTTTGCATTTGTCAACATTAAAAGACATTTGCCATTTTTCCGACCATTCGATAATGTGATTGAGGTCTTTCTGAATGATTTCGCAGTCGGTCTTTGTGAGGGCATCTCCACCCACCTTGGTGTCATCTGCAAATTTCGATATTGTGGATTTCAGTCCTGATTCTAGGTCATTGATATATATGATAAAGAGGATGGGTCCCAGCACTGACCCTTGAGGCACTCCACTAGTGACTGGTAGCCAATCGGAAGGCTGTCCGTTGAGTAGTACTCGTTGTTTTCTGTCGGTGAGCCAATCTCTTATCCACGCGATCAGATTGGCTCCGATGCCCGCCGAGTGCAGTTTCTAAGGAGTCGCTCGTGCGGTACCTTGTCGAAGGCTTTTCTGAAAGTCCAGGTATATAACATCACTGGGGATGTGGGCATCCCAGTTCTTATATATACCTTGGAAGAAGTCTAATAAATTCGTTAGGCAGGAGCGCTTGTTTCTGAAGCCATGCTGGGTGTCGGAGATTACATTATTGTTTTCTAGAAACTTAACAAGTTTATCTCTAATAATCTTTTCGAGTATTTTTCCTGCCACTGATGTCAAATTTATGGGCCTGTAGTTTAATGCAACGCTTTTGTCTCCTTTTTGAAAATCGGTGTTACGTTCGCCATCTTCCAGTCTTCCGGGACCTTGTTTAGTTGGACTGACAGGTTGAATATGTTAGTGAGTGGTTGAAGTATTTGTTGTTTAAGCTCTTTAATAACCGCGGGGACAAACTGTCGGGTCCCGTTGACTTGTTCGTGTCGAGTTTGTCCAAGTACTTTTTACTTGGTCGCATATTGAGTCAATTTCCAGTGGCGTGATCTCACTCGGCGGGGCAGGGCTCTCGGGAATGGTTTCGATGTCCTCGACTGTGAATACGGATGCGAAGTTACTGTTGAGGATTCTGGCCATCTGTTTACTGTCCTGAGTTACAGATCCAGTCTCGTCTGTCAGGGGACCAATATTGATTTTACTTTCTTTTTCGATCTTATGTACGTGAAGAATTTCTTGGAGTTAGTTTTGATTTCGCGCGCTATTTGCTTTTCATAGTTGCGTTTGCTACTCCGAATAAGGCTGCGACAAGCTCTGAGGCTGTTGTGGTACTGTGTGCTGGCTTCCGCCGTAGCATTCTCTTTCATATAATTATAATTCCTTTTTTTTAGGTTTACTGCCCTTTTTATTTCTCTGGTCATCCACGGTGGATCTACGGCCCCATTTACTCGCCTGGATTTCGTAGGCACTGTAGCCTTCTACTTGCAACAGCTTATCTTTGAAGACGTTCCACGCGTTGTCGATTGTATTGTCGGTGATGCCAAGTTGGTCCCAGGTCGTAGGGAAGCAGTGCACGGGCTAAGTTGAAATTTCCTTTTGTAATCTGGTATCACTGATGGATTATCTACGAGTTTGTGACATATGTTGATATTAAAACGGATTAAGTGGTGATCGCACCCATTAAGTTTCTCACCAACTGTACAGTCGCGAATGAGGTCGGGTCGCTTACTAATACCAGATCCAGCAGATTGTTTTCTTGTTGGTTGAGATACAACTTGAGTGAGGAACGAATCCTCCACCATTTCTAAAAGCCTGTTACCCTCTTGATCTCCAGTCATCAGTCCCCAGTCAATGTTAGGGCAATTAAAGTCCCCAATTATAATTGCTTCCTTGCTTTGTGTTAGAGAGTGAATCTCTTCGTAGAGGGCAGTGTCATCGGCTGCCTGTTGTTTCGGAGGCCTGTATACGGTTGCAAGTGTTAGTTTCTTGTTATTTGCGGTTATTTCCACATAGACAGAATCGTATTTCTCTGCGTCCTGTTTGTCTATTTTTATGGCAGGAGTGTACTTTTACGTAGCAAACTACTCCTCCTCCTTTCTTGTGCTTTCGACTTTGTGGAAGCTTTCGTACCCAGGAATGACATTTCGGATTCTAGATGGGTAGAGTTGGCCCAAGTCTCTGTGATGGCTACCACATCTGGTTTCTCTGTTGCAATATACGCCCTAATTTCGTCCTTTTTGGGTATTAAACTACGTGCATTTGTGTACATGATAGAAATGTGGCCGTGACGAGTTGTACCAGTTCGCTTGTCGGAGGCGTGGTTAGTTACACAGTTTCTTGTGAGT
>NC_066564.1:5918499-5928499 GCF_024679095.1 Eriocheir sinensis
CTTTCTCTCTTCCATTATCCTCTCTTATCTTCTTTATTTCTATGTTTTATTTCCCATTATTATCCATCTTTATCCTATCCCTACTTCATCATTTGTTCATTACTGCTTTTTCTCTTTCTCTATCGTTCTTTCTCTTTTGTTTCTCCTTCTATTCATCCTTTTCTACCTCCCTTTCTCTTATTTTATCCATCCTTCCCTTTTACTTCCTCTCCTTCCATCCCCTTTTCCCTCCTTCCTTTTCTCTCCATTCCTTTCTCCTTCCTCTTCCTCCCTTTTGATTTCCTTCTCTCCATCTTTCTAACTTGTTCAATTTTCTTTATATATCTCCAAGTCTCTCTACTTCCTCTCTCTTCCCTTCTTCTCTCTTCTATTCCCTTTCCTCAGTTCCTTTCCCATTTCAACTCCTTCCCTTCCGCTCATCTCCATTCCCTTCTACCCTTTATCCCTCCCAATCCCTACCTTTTGTTATCCTTGTGCTCCCTTCCCTCTCTCCAATTCACAAGCCTTCCCCTTCCCTTTCTTTCCCTTCTCTCCCCTTCCGCTCACGAATTTCCATCTCTTTCCCATCCTGTTATCTCCACTCTTCCTTTCCCTTCACTCACTCTCTTGTTCCCATCTCTTCCCTTCCAATCCTTCCCTTCCATTCTCCTCCCTTTCCAACCTTCTCCCTTCCCTTACTCTTTCATCCCTACCCATTCCCTACCAATCCCTTCCCTTCCATTCGCCTCCCTTTCCAACCTTCTCCCTTCCCTTACTCTTTCATCCCTACCCATTCCCTACCAATCCCTTCCCTTCCATTCGCCTCCCTTTCCAACCTTCTCCCTTCCCTTACTCTTTCATCCCCTACCCATTCCCTACCAATCCTCTTCCGTTCCATTCTCTTCCCCTCCCTCCCCTCCCCCTCCCCCCTCCCGTCGGTCGTTTCCTCAATAGCTTCAGTCACACCTGTCGCCCTTTAGCGGTCGGTCAAATATTCATAAAAATGTAACGCCATTTGCCGCTATGATATACCGGACGGCCCTCTGTTAGCCCCGGCCGCCGCCATCACCGCGCCATCACCACCACCACCACCGCCGCCACCGCCGCCGCCGCCACTGCCCAGGGTCGTGTGGAGTGGAATGCGGGGCTCGGTTTAATTTTTACTCTCTCCTGCGCCATTATGGAGTTTATGTGCCGGCCTTTTTTCCCTCTGTATGCTGGGTTTTTATGTGTATGTGGTGTGGGGAGGGGAGGAGGGGGAGAGGGGGGAGATGGGGTGCACGTTGGAGAGGGGAAGGTGTGTGGGAGGGGGAGAGGGAAGAGGGTGATGGAGGGGGGAGGAAGGGGAGAGGGAAGAGGGAGATGGAGGGGGGAGGAGGGTGTGTGTGTGGGAGGGGAAGGGGAGGGGGAGAGGAAGGAGGAGAGAGGAGAGGGAGATGGGTTGTGTGTGTGTGTGTGTGTGTGTGTGTGTGTGTGTGTGTGTGTGTGTGTGTGTGTGTGTGTGTGTGTGTGTGTTTTGTTTCTTTCTTACTGTATCTTGTAACATGTCATTCCTTCCTTCATTCCTTTTTCATTGGGGGGGGGCGGGGGAGGAGGGAGGGGGGAGGGGGAGCGGTGTAAAAGGGGGGGGGGGGGTTGACACACGAAATCATAAACAAAAAAAAGAAAAATCATGATCATATTTTTTTCATATCTATCATTTTTCTTTTTTTTTTCATTTCTATCATTTTGTGTTTTTTGGATCAGACGGAACCTCACGTAACACTTAAAAACCCACACAGCAATAACAGACAGACAGACAGATGGACACAGACACACAGACAGACAGACAGACAGACAGACAGACAGACAGACAAACTTAACTGACACATCGATATTGTTTGCATCGTTTAGCTCAGTCAGTCTTAAAAATCACACCCCTCGTAGAGATGCAAAGCCCCCCACCAATCTACCCCCCCCGGCCCCCATATACTGCCCCCTCCTCACCCCCTCCACACAGGACTTAGTATGCATTGGTTTTTATCAATTAGGATTCAACTCGCTGCTCGGTACAATCTTTATGCAATCCGCTCCACTTCCAGCTCCGGGCCGCCTTGCAATCCCTTCATCTACGATCCGCCGTCACGAGTCCTTAGTTGCCAGATTCTAAGTCTATATACACCAAGTCAAGTCATGCGCAGGTTTGTGGGAGGAGACACGGCCGAGGCGTGGTTTATGCGTGACGTTGCTTGGAGCCAAACTAGAGAATGTAGAAACAGGGATTTAGAGTAAATTTTCCAGATCCAATCACCTTGCATGCCAGTCCTGCCGTATAACCTTTGGGCAATGCATTCACAACACCAGACCTTTATATCCCAGACACGAACCTTCATCCAATAAGTCTGTCACACTATCAAGACTTCCCTCATGCATTCCGTTCAAGGTCAATACTCTCCTCGTCCACCTCTCGTCAAGCAAGCTATCTTATAAACTTTAGGCAATGCATTCACAATATTAAACCTTCATATCCCACACACAAACCTTCATCCAATAAGTTAGCCACACTATCGAGACTTCTTTCATGCATTCCACTTAAGCCACCATTTTCCTCGTCTTTTTTTCATAGCAAAGATATCTTATAAACTTAGCAATGCATTCACAATATTAAACCTTCATATCCCAGACACGAACCTTCATCCAATAAGTTAGCCACACTATCGAGACTTCTTTCATGCATTCCACTTAAGCCACCATTTTCCTCGTCTACTTTTCATTAAGCAAGATATCTTATAAACTTTAGGCAATGCATTCACAATATTAAGCCTTTATATCCCAGACACGAACCTTCATCCAATAAGTTAGCCACACTATCGAGACTTCCCTCATGCATTCCACTCAAGGTCAATACTCTCCTCGTCCACCTCTCGTCAAGCATGCTATCTTATAAACTTTAGGCAATGCATTCACAATATTAAACCTTCATATCCCAGACACGAACCTTCATCCAATAAGTTTGCCACACCATCGAGACTTCTTTCATGCATTCCACTTAAGCCACCAAGATATCTTATAAACTTTGCAAAATGCATTTCACAATATTATTTTTATATAAACTTTAGGCAATGCATTCACAATATTAAGCCTTTATATCCCAGACACGAACCTTCATCCAATAAGTCTGTCACACTATCAAGACTTCCCTCATGCATTCCACCCAAGGTCAATACTCTCCTCGTCCACCTCTCGTCAAGCAAGCTATCTTATAAACTTTAGGCAATGCATTCACAATATTAAACCTTCATATCCCTGACACGAACCTTCATCCAATAAGTTAGCCACACTATCGAGACTTCCTTCATGCATTCCACTCTTTCCTCGCACCAGTCACTCCACCAAGCAGTTCACTCGCCCGGCAGTACCACTCGAAAACCTGATCCCATGCCCTCGGTCCAGATTTTCCCGGCGTCCAGTGTTGCCAAGATAAATCCACTACCATCACCACCACCGCCACGCCGCGACTAGCAACAATAAGTCAAAATTGGCTTGGAAATCATTAATATTGCCTCGATTTTAGCGGTTATTAGAAAGCTCTGCCTCTGCGCCGCCTCGCCAAGACCTGCATGTGGCGTTAGCATTAAGGGGAGAGGCGGCAGAGTGACCTTGTGTGAGTGTGTGAGTGAGTGAGTTCGTGTGCATGGATGGGATGGTGATTAGCGTGTTTGCGAGTTTGTTGAGATGAGTGAGAGCTTGAGTGAGTGAGTAGTTTATGAGTGAGAGTTTGTGAGTTGCAAGTTTAAGAAAGAAGGAGAAATATAGACGGAGTTAAGATTTTATGAGTGAGAGATTATGAGTTGAAAGTTTATGAGTGACTTAGAGATTGAGAGATTGAGATGAGTTTATGAGGTTGAGGAATTAAGATGAGAGTTTATGAGTGACAGTTTATGAGTTGAAAGTTTATGAGTGACTGAGAGATTGAGAGACTGAGATGAGAGTTTAAGAGTGAGTTTTTAGTTGAAAGTTTATTTGAGACAGAGATTGAGGTAAGAACTTATGAGTGACTGAGAGATTGAGAGATTGAGATGAAAGTTTATGAGTGACGATAAGAAGTTAGAACGAAGTCGAGTGGGCGAAGGCGTGAGAGTGAGTTCGTCTTCCAATACACTTTACCGTGCAAGCAACATCAACACAACCTCCAGTGCTGTTATTTAATACATTTGTCACGCTAACGAAAAAGTAACCGATCAAATCTTTCATCAATCCATTAGAACTTTAGTCAATCAATCCGCCGGTCAATATCTTTCTCAAGTCTGTCAAGCAAGTGTTATGTCACCCCATCCAGCCTCATCTTCCCGGTCTTCACGTGGCATACCGAGAGATGAGTCAGTCATTTTAGGTCCACAAACACACCTGTGCACCGCTGTGGCTCACCTGTGCTCAAGGGAAGCCTCAGTATACAAACAGTAGTAGTAGTAGTAGTTGTAGTAGTAGTAGTAGTAGGTGTAAATTATAATTGAATATATATTTTTTTATTTGTGAATGTTCTTTTTTTTTGCATCCCATGTTAACACGAGCAATAATTTGGCAACAAGCGAAGTCTATTTTATAGCGGTAATTAATTAATCACAAGCGAGACTTAATTTGCAAGTCAATAAACAGGTTCCATTTATCATCATCCTCTTGTTTTTTTTTCGTTTCCTTTATTTTTTTCCCTATCAGAAGAATATATACATAAGTCGAACCTTGTATGTGTGTGCGTGTGTGTGTGTGCGACCTCTCTCTCTTTCTACACACACACACACACACACACACACACCAAAAGACGGGAAAAAATACCAAACAAACAGACAAAAACAAAAACAAGCAATTACACCACCACCTTCACCACCCACCACCACCATCACCACAACCACAAACACCACCACCGACACCATCACTACCCTATAACAAGACAACGATACCATCCACCACATCACCACCACATCAACCACCACCACCACCACCACCGCCACTACACTCTCGGCCTCCTCCTTCCTCTCACCACCACCTCCACCACCACCACCACCACCGCCGGGAAAACAGAGAGCGTGGAGACCTTTCCAGGCGTCTTTATGTGTTTTCCCCCCACTAATGTCGCCCCTGCCCTCCCCCCTCCCCCCCTGCCGCCCCCCTCTCCCCCCTACCGCGACCTCCATTATTTTATATATATGTCCTGTCCCGGCCCCGCTTTTCTTACGAGCCTGTTTGGGTAATTGAGGCCGGATGCACACACACACACACACACACACATCCAAGACACACATTCTCAGACACACACCTCAGACACACACAAAAACACACACACACACACACACACACACACACACACACACACACACACATCCAAGACACACATTCTCAGACACACACTCTCAGACACATACATAAACTCACACACACACACACACACACACACACACACACACACACACACACACACACACACACACAATCGGAGCAGTGACGTCACAAACTCTTGGAAACAAACACACGCACTAATTACACTCGCTCGGGGCAAGAAAATAGCTTAACCCTAGGAGGCAGCGGGGGGGTGGGGGGGGGGGGGGCAGCGGGGACGGGAGCGGCGGCGGCGGCAGGTGGAAAATAAAGGAAAAAATACATAACAAAAACGAGGAGGAAAAAATATCCGAAAAACAACTACCCCAGAAAAAAAACGGCCACTGAATTGTTACTGCTCGCCCGACACGCCTGACCTGACTTGACCTGACCTGACTTGGCCTAAGCGGACCAAACTTAAGCCACTTGCAAAAAAAAATATGTAAATAAAAAAAAAATCTGCATTGAAAAAAGGTCCATAACAAAAGCACAAAAAAAAAAATAGAAACAACGAAAGGGAGGTTTTATGGTCAGTGTGTGCGAGCGATGACCTGGAGGACCCGCGTTCGACTCCCGCCCTTTTCTCACTACATTCCATCCAAGGTTACCAATTATCTTTTCCACCCAACGTTGCCAATTCCCTATCTTCATTAAATTCCACTCATCGTTACCAATTCCATTTCACTTTCTTTACTATATTTCATTCAGCGTTACCAATGATATTTCTTTACATTCCACGCAAAGTTACCAATTGTTCATTTTTTCGATACATTCTATTCACTTCTTTCCCCCGTAATTCAATTCTTCTTCTTCTTATTATTATTATTAGCCGACAATATTTAGTCATCGATGAACGGCCTAAGACTACCCACATGCTGTCCTGATGACCACATATCAACCCGGACTCTGGCGAAACTCTCTAAAAGAATCAAACGGAGCACCGGGGGGGGCAGTAAGAGCCAAGCGAAATGGCGCCACTGTAAAAAACTTGCCTGCGCCAATAACAAGCTGGGGTCCAAATATGATACGCAAGCAGAAGGGAATGTATGACTGACAAGAGAGAATTTACAAGAAAAAAATGAAATGAGGTGAGAAAGGAAGGCAAATGTGAGATCAGAATGAGAAGAGAGGAGAGGAGACGGAAGTGAATTGCAACGCATGATGGAGAATAGAGAAAAACAAACAAACAAACCAGAGGACGAAAGGAGGTAAAGTTAAGATAATTAGGAGAAAATGAAAAGAAAAAAGAAGACACGAGTGAATTGAAACGCATGAAAGTAAAAAAAAAGGAAGTAAGGAAGGAAAAGCGAAGATAATAAGGAGAAAAGGAGAAGAAGAAAGAGGATAAAGTGAACTAAAACGCATGAGATAAAAACAAACAAACAGAGAAAGAAAGGAGAGGAAAAGTCAAGCTAAAGAAGGAGAAAACAGAAGAAAGAAAAGAAGATTAAAATGAAATATATAACAGAAACAGGAAAAACAAAACAACCTTTCCTCGCCCCCCCCCCCCCAAAAAAAAAAATCCTAGAGACAAACAAACACCACCCATGACCCGGCAGAGAACAGCGCCCCCCGCCCCAACTCGTGACCTGCCCCTCCCCCCCTCCCCCCCTCCCCACCCCCCCACCCCCGCCGCCGCCTCCCACACGTTCTCTTAATTATCACAAACACGAGTGCCTTCGCTTTTTTTATTATGCCTCCAGAATTTCCTTTAATAGTACACCCCCCCTTTCCCCTTCCCCCTTCTCTCTCTCTCTCTCTCTCTCTCTCTCTCTCTCTCTCTCATACCAAAAAATAATAATAAATAGAAAATAACGATAAGAACAGCAATACTTCCACTGTCAATACTACTACTACTACTACTACTACTACTACTACTACTACTACCTCTACTACTACTACTGCCACTCTTGTCCCCTTTTCCTTCCCCAACCACCTCCTCCTCCTCCTTCCTACCTCCTCCTCCTCCTCCTCCTCCTCCCTTGACATAGCACTTTACCGCCTCCATCCATCAGGAGCTCATGCAAATAACATCAAATGAAATAATAACTTCTCGCTTTATGCGTCGTGTGTGTGTGTGTGTGTGTGTGTGTGTGTGTGTGTGTGTGTGTGTGTGTGTGTGTGGAATATAGGAGAGTAGGAAAAAAAAAAAGGGAGAGGAGGGGAGGGAAGAACAGGGAGACAGGATAGGGAAGAAAGGAAGAAAAAAAGAGCATGGGAAAGAATGAAAGGAAGAAATAAAGAGAAAGGGAGAAGGGGCGATCAAATACTAATACGGAAGTAGAATGGAAGAAGAAGAAAGGAAGAAACAAAGAGAGTAGGAATGAATTGGAAAGGTAAGGTAAGGTAAGGTAAGGTAAGGTAAGGTAAGGTAAGGTAAGGTAAGGTAAGGTAAGGTACGGTAAGGTAAGGTAAGGTAAGGTAAGGTAACAGAGGAAAAAATTAAGTCGATGAAGAGGGAAAAAAACAAATCAAGGTAAGAGAAAGAAATAGAGGAAGAAATAAGATTAAGAAAAAGAGTGAAGACTGAAGGAAGGAAGGAAGAGAAAATGGAATGAGAGAGAAAGAAATAGAGATAGACAGAGAGATAGAGAAAGAAAGAGAAACAAAGACACACAGAGAGAGGGAGAGAGAGAAAGAGATACAGTCAGCCGTAAGGGGGGAAAGAGAAAGGAGAGGTGAGGGTGAGGGCGAGAGCAAACTTTGTGAAATAATGAGACCAGCAACTCGCCCAGGTAACCAGGTGGCGGCAGGTGAACGCCACTCTGTTACTCCTAAACCGGGGAGGTGCGGGAAGCGAGGCGGCGAGAGACAGAGACAGAGAAACAGACAGCGGGAGGGAGAGCTTTTAAGATGGGCGATAGACAGACACAGACAGAGACACGGTTAAAGAGAGAGAGACAGACACAATATACTCGTTAAGAATTCCCTGGCGAGGCGTAGGAAGCGAGGCGGCGAGGGAGACAGAGACAGAGAAACAGACAGCGGGAGGGAGAGCTTTTAAGATGGGCGATAGACAGACACAGACAGAGACAAAGAGAGAAACACAGACACAATATACTCGTTAAGAATTCCCTGGCGAGGCGTAGGAAGCGAGGCGGCGAGAGACGGAGACAGAGAGAAACAGACAGCGGGAGGGAGAGCTTTTAAGATGGGAGACTGACAGACACAGACAGAGACAAAGAGAGAAACACAGACACAATATACTCGTTAAGAATTCCCTGGCGAGGCGTTGGAAGCGAGACGGCGAGAGACAGAGACGGAGACGGAGAAACAGAGAGAGGGAAGGAGGGTTTTTTTTTTTTTTAAGATAGGCGATAGACAGACACAGACACGGATAAAGAGAAACACAGACAATAAACTCGTTGAGAATTCCCTGGCGAGGCGTTGGAAGATTGAGACAGAGAGTAACAGAGAGCGTGAGGGAGAGCTTTCTAAGATGGGCGATAGACAGACACAGACAGACAGATAAAGACAGATACACAGACACAATATACACGCTACCAATTCCCTTTTCTCACTACATTCCATCCAAGGTTACCAATTATGTGTTCCACCCAACGTTACCAATTCACTATCTTCATTAAATTCCACTCATCGTTACCAATTCCATTTCACTTTCTTAACTATATTTCATTCAGCGTTACCAATGACCTTTCTTTACATTCCACGCAACGTTACCAATTGTTCATTTTTTAGATACATTCTATTCACTTCTTTCCCCCGTCATCCAATCCTTGAATTATTATATTGACGCTCATTCAGTTTACTCTCTTTGATACAGGGAAGGAGTATTAGTAATCGGTATTCGCATTTCAATACATTCAAATACAGTATTTGGGTGTGTTCGTATTCGAATAATTATTGATAGAAATCAAAGTATTCTCAATCTTATTCGAATACAAGGGAAAAGTATTCATATTCTGCGAATGATCTGACGAATACTTCAAAATTTATATCATAAATAACAGCCTTAATTAATTCCTTACAACTCTGGTCTCCCGGGTGGACGTGTACTCGTCGTGTATAGTACAGGTTCATGCGCTCATTTTACTGTTGCGTAACTTCAAAACATTGCCGTACCCAGTTACGTCAAGAAGGTATTTTTCAGTCAAAAGTATTCATGAATGTATTCGTGAATACTCACTAGAAGTATTTATATTTGTACTCAAATCAAACCATCTTAGTGTATTCGAATTCGTATTCGCATTCGTCGGAATGTGAAGTATTCGTATTCGAATACACCACTCTTGTGTTCACTCCTCCCTGCCTTAAAACATTCACCTTCTTTAACAACACATTCACTCTATTGCGTTCAGTTTCTTCAACACATTCCTCCACTACGTTACCAAAGATTTAATTTCTTCAACACATTATAATCATCCTTATTATCGTTTGTTTCCATGAGTGTTTGGTTTTATTAATGTTGTGTTACGCCGGCGAGAGAGAGAGAGAGAGAGAGAGAGAGAGAGAGAGAGAGAGAGAGAGAGAGAGAGAGAGAGAGAGAGAGAGAGAGAGAGAGAGAGAGAGAGAGAGAGAGACCAAACTTTGCTCATTTGAACATTAATCTCAATTACGGTTCGGGCAAACTTTTTTTTTAATCATTACTCGCATAAATATTTGCTTAATTATCTCATGCTAACAGGCCAGGCGGAGATGTATTTACGCA